>NC_143485.1:28700696-28911177 GCF_027475165.1 Benincasa hispida
AGTTGCCTTTAACCTGGAGGCCATTTCATCTGTCTCCCTCCCAGGACATGCAAGTGAAGATGATACACAGATTGACCTGTTGTGAGTGAGAGAGATCAGTAAAATGGCAGCAAAAGCAGAGAAAGAAGAAATGTTGCAAAAGATAGAGATTGTTGTTGAAAGCTAATTGCTTACAAGCACTTGCACCACTGTTGATGACTACTCGAAATCCTTCAACAATACCCTCTTTTTCAGCCACTATTTTGGCTGCATACAGCAGCTGACCCAGTATCTCTCCATGTCTTGCTTCAGCCTAGTGAGTACAAACACAGCTCATATTACTGCATTAACATACATTTGGGCTATTAAATGCTCACACACAGCATGGACAGATGATCGCAAGCAAACTCCATCTTCAAGGAGATGATAAGCACGACCAACCTAAACCTCAACTAGTTATGGCATATACCATTCATTAAGAGATCAAATGTTTGAATCTCGCACTCCACGTCATTCAACTCAAAAAGATCATAAGCATCAATATGAATCATCATAGTATTATGCCATATTGACTCCCAGTGGCAGGTCTAGAATTTCAAGTAGGGGATAGAGTACAAATGTATATAAGGTGAGAAATTTAGTTCATGAACTTCTAGTTTTGTATTTATATATAGTTCCTAAAGTTGAAAAATGTATAATAGATGTCTAGTTTTCCATTTTTGTGTTTAGTAGATTATTAAAATGCCAATTTTGCCCTTTTGAATGTAGCAGATAACAGCAGAGCCCGAGAATTGATGTGTATTCGAATCATAGGGGCTAGTAATCGACGATATCTCATGTCTCTTACATATTTGAAAATGTCAAAAATTAAATGTGATATTAGACATTAAACTTTTAATTTTGTGCACAATTGGTATGACTAGACATCTTTTTAAAACTAATGTATCAATTAGCTACAGAATTTAAAATTTAAAGTTGAAATGAATACAAAATTATTTTTTGTCCTATATAAAATGATTACTTTCTAAACATTTTTAGTATTTTGAGATCTATTAGATATAGAATGGAAGTAATTTATAAATTTATTAGATAATTTTTAAGAGACCGGAGTCAAAATTAAAAGTTTATGGATACTAGTCATAATTTTCAAATTTTAGGGATTAAAAATTAAATATTATATATATATATATATATTTAAAAAAATCCAAAGTAAAAAATTATAAATATATGTGGTGAACCACTAGCTTAAAAAATTAAATTAATACACAAATATCTATATTTATAATTTTTTTTAAAAGAAAAATAGTTGCCAAATTGAAGGCCCAATCCTTGGCTTAGTGGTACAAAATGCGTTCCTCAAGCCACTAGAGAAGAACGCTACCATATGATTTAAATGGGAAAAATATATTTAATATCAAAGAATAATTTTTTTATATTTAATGGAAAACAATATTACATAAAGGGTGGCCCCTTGATAGAACTGCCACTGTTAATTCCTGTATCATGCTTCCGATTTTCACTGACCTGTAAATGTAGTTAAAGTTGATTCTTAAGGACCAATTTTGAGGTTGTTATTTGATATCATCATCGATCCATCAGCATAATTTAACAAAATTATCAACTAATAATCAACTATTAACTATATCAGACTTCCTATCTATAAAACCTGTGACGTCGAACTGATTTTTACATTAGCTTTACCAATTAGTTTTGTAATCCATTCAAGTCCTCCAACACCTCACGGTAAGGAAATAATTGGTAATGATTAGCTGAAGCATTAAACGGGTTACATCCAAGCTAACCTTCAAGCCAAAATGAAGAGTTGCAATTCTCCATGTTCAAAAGGCACTTTATCATTCAAGAGTCACTATGAATATGAAAATCCACATTCATCCACATCTTTAATGAATTATGAACCAATTTAATTTCATGCATTTATATTTATGAGGTAGTTGAAAGGGTGTTAGATGAATTTAGTCAATTAGATGAGAGGTTGTGACCTTTCATAGTGTCTTTTCAATTAGTATAAAATAATTATGTACTTTTGTAATTTAAATGTACAAGAAGACTTTGAATTTGAATGAAATTTTCTTAGAGTTTAATCTCTCGAGCTTTGTGTTTTCTTTGAAATTTGTGTTTAGAATGCATGTTTTAGACTTTCAATCTAGATTGATCAATTAGATTGTGGAGAGTTCGAAATCTTTAAGTTAGGAATAAGTTCTCCTTTTTTCTTGATCTTTGATCAATCTTCCAAGCCTAATCTGTTTTAGTTTTTCTGGGGCTGTTAACAATTTGTTTATTGGAGGTTATTCTTATTATCATTGTGCGGGTTCACCTAGAATAAGACGAGTTCTCAAACGTGATTGAGGTAGTTCCCTTTTATCACCTTGAATTTTTACTACCAGAAAATGGAAGGAAAAAGGAAAAAGGAAAAAGAAATGCGATTGAGAAAACAGGATTACATGGTATAATAAAGGTGTTACTTTTGGAAAAATATATTTAAGTAGAACTGTATGTGATTATTCTAAATTTTAGGGCATTCAGATTCCTAGTAATGTAGATGTCAAACATCTAAAGATGTCAGACATGTGGATTTCCTACCACCAAATAGTCCATTGATGCATGAAAAATTCACCAGAAACGATAATACCGGATAACTAAACTGTTTGCTCAAAATTTGGAGGGGAAAAAAATGAAAAACACTACTATAGTTCTTTTGTGGGTAGGGTTTCACTCTTCCCCAGCCCTTAGGTTATATATCTCTTTTTTCTTTATATACACGAGTTTCTCATCAGAAATAAATAAATAAATAAAAGGAAAGAAAGAAAGAAATAAGAGAAAGGAATACTCAATATACTATTTCAGAGAAACTAAGTCTATGCAGACACACATGCCTAACAACATAATGTTGGCTGCATATGATGACTAAAGATAACATAGACTATATATATAGAGATAATAAACAAGAAGAGGAAAGAAAGAAATACCTTTCCCAGCTCTGCCAATCCATCTCTGAGCTTTGGAATGATTAATATATGAACAGGAGCCTGTGGATTTATGTCTCGAAATGCAAGGACTTTATCATCCTCATAAACAATGTCCGAAGGAATTTCCTTGGCTATTATTTTGTCAAATCTGAAGGAGAAAGGTCAAAGCATAAGGAGCTAATTAATTCCAAGAAATAGCCCAATATCAATCTAACAATCTTTTAACGTGTAGCATTGGCCCTTCCACTCAATATCTTATTGATCACTTTATTGAATGTAAACATGAATCTAGAAAAGATTAAAAAATTTCCAATATAATTCAAATTCCTCCAACTCCAAGTATGGGTAGATCAATGGAACAAGGTTTTTCAAGTTAACCAAACATCGGCTGTTTCCCAAGACTTGGTTTTCTTGTGACATGTTAGCTTTAATAATGCCATAGATTTAGACCCTAAACAGGAGAATTTGCCTAATTTCATACCTAATATTTTGAATCCAGGTAGGCAACATATCTCTTTGCTTTGTTCAAGAGTTGATAGTTATTTCACACTGGCATATGTATGTCTTGTCACAAGTGAATAAACTCCCATATTGCTAACAATTCTTCGAGCTCAATTTTAGGAGAATAAAATTTTAAGGTTTTAGCAACATCTAATCCTCACTAATTTATTAAAGACGATACATGGTTGGAGTTCCACTGTCTGCATGAGATGCAGCTGCTTTAGCAGCAACTTCTTCATTGTTTGTGATACCAGCACAAATGGTCAATCTGGAGAAAATACAATGCAACAATAAAAACTATATCAATACATGAACAACTAGATTATTGGAATAGTGGGAAAACAGAATTTTTTGTAACCTTAATAGATGGCATTATATTTATTTATAGGTGTCAGAAACAGAGATAACTGATCATTAAGTTTGCTCCAGTCCTATCTATCCTGCTACATTACATAATTGCTTTATCGTTGGTGGGGGGATAAATATTTGACAGTAACAGCTAAGATAAAGAAGTCTGAGTTAATCTAGTACACATCTTATCAAGGGACAACGACATGATTCAATTATGTTGTAAGAAAATATCAAAATCCCTGTTGAAACTTGAAATAATTCCACAAGGAATATGAATTAACATTTGTCCCATGGACAAAATATGAAGGTTGCCTGTGGTGGTTAGTAAAGAGACGACATTGACAATTTAACAGTATCCAGTGGGGGGGATAAATATTTGACAGTAACAGCTAAGATAAAGAAGTCTGAGTTAATCTAGTACACATCTTATCAAGGGACAACGACATAATTCAATTATGTTGTAAGAAAATATCAAAATCCCTGTTGAAACTTGAAATAATTCCACAAGGAATATGAATTAACATTTGTCCCATGGACAAAATATGAAGGCTGCCTGTGGTGGTTAGTAAAGAGACGACATTGACAATTTAACAGTATCCATAAAGAAGTGGGGGGGATAAATATTTGACAGTAACAGCTAAGATAAAGAAGTCTGAGTTAATCTAGTACACATCTTATCAAGGGACAACGACATGATTCAATTATGTTGTAAGAAAATATCAAAATCCCTGTTGAAACTTGAAATAATTCCACAAGGAATATGAATTAAATTTGTCCCATGGACAAAATATGAAGGCTGCCTGTGGTGGTTAGTAAAGAGACAACATTGACAATTTAACAGTATCCATAAAGAAGTGGGGGGGATAAATATTTGACAGTAACAGCTAAGATAAAGAAGTCTGAGTTAATCTAGTACACATCTTATCAAGGGACAACGACATGATTCAATTATGTTGTAAGAAAATATCAAAATCCCTGTTGAAACTTGAAATAATTCCACAAGGAATATGAATTAACATTTGTCCCATGGACAAAATATGAAGGCTGCCTGTGGTGGTTAGTAAAGAGACGACATTGACAATTTAACAGTATCCATAAAGAAGTGGGGGGGATAAATATTTGACAGTAACAGCTAAGATAAAGAAGTCTGAGTTAATCTAGTACACATCTTATCAAGGGACAACGACATGATTCAATTATGTTGTAAGAAAATATCAAAATCCCTGTTGAAACTTGAAATAATTCCACAAGGAATATGAATTAACATTTGTCCCATGTACAAAATATGAAGGCTGCCTGTGGTGGTTAGTAAAGAGACGACATTGACAATTTAACAGTATCCATAAAAGAATGTTGTAATAACTGACCATAACTAGATATAGATTATAACCATTGTCCCCAGCTACCATTGCCTTAAATTTACAACTAACTCCCACAGAAATGCTATGGTTACCAACTTACCAATCATGGATAACGGATTTATCATTTAAAATTTATTCCTTCATTCTATGACGATCCAAATTATCACATTATCTACACATCACAGTACTCCAGTCATGAAATTATCTCATCTCACCATTGCAAAGCATCTTGAAATTCACAAACCACAGGAGAATCGTTTGTCTTCATACTACCATTTAAAGATCCCACAGAGCCTTAGCTACATGGCCACTTGTAGCCTTATAGACTTATTAACTCAATTTCATTCTGCTTCTAAGTCAAAACGGCTAATACTTCAGTTCCCCAATCAACCCACACACTAGATGTAGGAAAAATTCAAAATAATGAGGTAAACATCTTTTTCAAGATATCAAGTTTGATGTAACAGAACCCCATTTCCATGAGACAGATTGAAGATTCCATCCCTTTTGAAGAAAACTAGACAATCTTCTATTGTCAACGATGAGATATTTTAAACTTACTAGACATAGAAACTAAAAAGCCTCTCATACATATTTCAACGATTGGGAGGAAGAAAACACAACAGTTATGGATAATATTTCTTCCCTCCCCTATATTACAGTCGAAATAAACCAAACCCATAAAAAGGAATCGCTTGATTTTCAACATAATCCTTGTAAGAACATAGAAAATGGGTTGTCTACCTTCGAGAGCGAGTGCGAAGTGGGAGGAGAAAAGCCGTGAAATGGTTGCTGGAATGTTTCAATTTCGCGGTGACCAATGTTCTTGTAGCCGTAGCTATACATTGCCTGCCGGTTTCATACGAAAACAAACAATTCCACAATTCATTGAGCTAAAGAGATACAAGAAAGAGAGGATAGGAAGGAAGGGAAAAAAAAGCACCTTAAGAAAGATGTCCCTGCAGCCATTGGGCTTCTCAATCAACCAGAGTGGCCAAAATTTCAAGGAGTGTTTAACAAACGGTTGATGGGTTAGGTTCAATTCAGGGGTACGCCGGATAAATGATCCAATTTTGGAGGAAAAAATTGATATTTGTCCCAATGAGTTTGTTTACGTTAAATTTTGGTAAAATTACCAAAAAGAAACTTCACGAACATGGAACAAGTTTTTTTTTTCCCTTTTCTTTCTTTCTCTTTTACTTTCACCCTTGTACTCTCACTCCCTTTCCTCTCATAGATAGTTCTCTTCCCTTCCTATGTATTTCGCTCTCTTATTTTCACTTTTGCACTCCCACTCTATAACACAAACTAAATAGAGAGAAGGAGACAAAGATGCTTGTGTGAACACGACAGAGCTCGTGCATAGTCACATCGAAGTTAATCGCACCAAAGAAGAAAAGCAGTGGAAGGAGAAGAAAAAGAAATAAGGGTAATTTTGTAAAACTACTTCATGACGAGGTAAGCAAAAGGTCAAAATCCTTGACTTTTAAAAAGTATGTCAAAAATCATTTTGAGCCTTCAAAAAAAAAAAAACTGCATTGACCTATTTTAGAGGTTCAATACGAAAAATGTCCCACTTTTTAAAAATATTGATAATTATCTTTTTTTTCTCCCTTTTCTCTTCTTCTTCCCAATGGGTTTCCGCGTGATTTTTTTTCTTCTCTTCTTCTTCCTCTTGTTCTCCAATGGTTTTTTTTTTCTTTTTTCTTCTTCTCTTTTTCTTCCTATTATTCTATGATGGTTTGCACAAAGGTTCTTTTCTTCCTCTTTCTCTTCTCTAGTGAGACTAGGAGACAATTAAATAGAGGAGAGCAATATGTGATAGAAGGAAATGAAAAGAGGGATTGAGCGAAAAGCGATGATTTAGTTTTGGTAATTTCAGCTAGTGTTGACGTTAGCAAAAGATAAAAAGAAACTCTCATTTTCAAAAAGCGAGGCAAATCTCATATTTTCCTCTCAATTTGGATCATCAATCCCCTTCAAAATGGGTCTTTTAATCAATTTCCCCTCAATTTTGGCTTTGAGGTTGGTTTTTGCATATCTTTTCTTGTTCTTTCTAAAGAGAGCTTTCTCCAAATAAACCTAATTACAAAATTGTCAATTTTCTTATTTGTTACATGAATGGCTTGATAGACTACTAGTTTACCAAAAGTATTACATAATTTACTTTTTTATCCCTTCTTATCATTCTTTTTTTCTTAAGAAGTATTTATAATAATATTAATATCATCAGAATACACAAGTATGAAAAGTTTCTCATGCTATTAACTTCCCAAAATGGTCTTGTTTTCAAAACCTAAGCAAAATTTCTCAAAAAGTTTGAAAATATTTGGCTGTATAAATGAAAGCAAGAATCGACAAGAAGTCTTGAAGGAAAACAAAAGGTATATTTGATATATAAAACACAATATATTCTATATACAATGGAATTTTCTAGAAGTAAACTAGGTGAATTTGATAATTACAAGAACAAGATAATTTGTACAATATATCATCTTATGTACCGAACAATATATGTGATGTGTATTTATATTTTTCATTATATTACCAATATATTTGACATATATTTGAGATTTAATAGAGGTGTGATTGACTTTTATCTAGGAATCTCGAATAAAATAAATCAAATATTTTAAAAGGGAAAGAAACATTAATTTGAAATATACTACGTTACATGAGTATCAGCTGAGGTTAATAAATAACAAAAACAAAGTCAAAATTTTAAAACGATGTTACTAAGGAAAAATTAATTATTTAAAAATGTTGATTATGTTGGGGTTGATGCCTTAGATCTCGTAGGATCCTGTAGTTTGTAAACATCTGTATGAACAAACTTTTGGTGATTTATAATGTGAGATATTTTTCACTTCAGTCTATGAAATATGAGATATTTTAGTTGCATTAACCACAAACCAATAAACTAAGATCCCTAGTTATCGTTGTAACTTAAGCATGTATGTGGAGACATACAAGTGGATCGTGCTTTAAGTGATAACCTAAATGGTTTGTAGTATATGGATAAAGGAGGGAAACCTTATCCTAGTGACGCTACGAGTGTGGTCCACTTTGTAGGTATTATAAGTATTGTAAAGTGCTACAAATGGTCTGATCCTGACCCATGTATTAGACGTGCGAGTGGGGATGTTCTATACAAAGGAGTTTGTATAAGACCGGACCACAAAATGTTTAGTCTCATTATATAACACCATTCATGACAGAGACTTTCATTTCACTAGGAAGACCATAGGTAACATGACCTTAATCCTGAGTGAGTTGGGAACTTCTGCCTATGAGGGCGATCCTTTGATTTGCATGGATGCGAGTGGTCAGATCGCCGACTCAAACATACTACTTTAGGGATTCATTTGATTGGGGAGCTGGGAACTCAACTACACAAGACAGAATTCACTCTTTCCCCAAAGCAGGGGTAAGTAGATAAATTGCTCCCTTAAGGACTGATTCCGAGGCTTGAACAATGTAGCACCACACCTTCTCTTGGCCCGAAAAGAGTTTACTCATAGTGGGACTATGATGTATTGTTCATTAAAGGAATCAGTGGTACTTAGGGAGTTAGATGTAACTATAGGGGCAAAACGGTAAATTAGCCCAACTGTACTTACGAACGATTTGTGAAGGGTCATCGTACTGTTGATTGGTTATATCAGATGGATACAAAAATATATCTGTAGCGCGAAGAGTGCAGCTGTCGATCTTTAGTGAAATGTATGACAATTAACAGATGATGGATATCATGATTAAAGAGTTTAGTCAGTTATTCACGTACTGTTGGAGCTTCAAACTACAAGTCTATAAGGTCCCCTTGGTAGCTCTATAGATTCATGTTGAGAATTAGTTTTTGGATTAGTTTAAGTGTTCAAATTAACAAGAGGAAATTTGATTATATATGATATAATTAAATTGATTCAATTATATGTGATATAATTGATTTAATATATTTGATATATTATTTGAGGAATTAATATAAATATGATTTATATCAAATGCCATAAAGGAGAAAAATAACTATGGTTTATATATTACATGAGATGTGACATTAAAACTATAGATTATAAATATAATATGATAAATTAGTTATTACATTTATTTATAATAAATTAATTATATGATAATTGATTTTCGGTTTTTTCTCATTATAACCGACTTAGTGGAAAATTGTAATAAGTTTTTGGTAAGGGTAACTGATGGATAAAATGAAAATTGTTTTCATTTTTTCAAATCCAACGCGTATAAAGAAAAATGTTATACAATAGCCTTGAGAGATAAACGATCAAGGAACGGGTATACTATATAATAGCTATGAAGGAAATTAGACATGAGGATTTCCATGAGCAGTTGAATGATCGTTCCAAATTCCATTTATATTTGAACATACACAATTATAGTCAAGAAACGGAAACTAACAGGTCATGCACAATACGAAATTACAGCATGCTTTAAGATCATCAGGGGATAGAATATCATACCTTTGAAGAGTCATTCTTCAAACTTCCTCAATCACAAATGCTTGTTCAATCTCCAAGACAGCAACACACGAACGCTCGAACACAACGACCATAACACAGCACGATCAACAATAACCACCACACGGATAATGCAAGCACACAACGAATAGCCTAAAAAACCTTGAACTCAGTCGAGTTGAGTGAGGACACCACCACAATGGTTACCTTGGTATTCTCAGTGTGAGAATCTAGAAGTGTGGGCTCTGTGTGGACTTGGTTAGAGGAAAAGACAAGAGGAACAACAATCGTGTAGATGATTGAGCAAGTAGGAGATGAGAAGTGTCTATCGTATACACGAATGCTCAATCGTGTAGAAGAAGGCAACCTATCATATAGATAATGCCCTGCGATCGTTTAGCTATAGCTAAATGAACTATCGTATAGTAACACTCCACAATCGTTTAGTCTTTCTAGCAGCTATCGTTTAGTGAAACCATTTCATTGACATCATCTCTGTGAGTTCTTTCTGAATTAAGCAACTCTCTAAATTTAGGAAAATATTTTTTCCTTTTATCTCATGGTTACCATAAAACCACCAATAACCTCCCACTCAATTGATTATTAGAGAAAAAGAGATAATATTCAAAAATTAATATTATTATAAATATATATGATAACCAACATACCATATTTTTCATCTCATGAAACATATAAACCATAGCTCTTTTTCTATTTTATGGTACTTAATGTAAATCACATTTACATTAATCCTCTACTGATACATCACACTGAGTGTATCATACATAGTCTAATTTCCTCTTGTCAGTTTGAATATTTCAAATCAACACCAAGAACTGATTCTCAACTTGAATTCATTGAGCTACCAAAGGGACCTTATGAACCTGTAGCTTAAAGCTCCAATGGTACGTGAATAACTGACTAAACTCTTTAGTCACGGGATCCACCATCCGTTAATTGTCGGGCACTCCACTAAAGACTGGCAGCTGTACTCTCCTTACTACAGATATATTTTGTGTCCATATCAACCAATCAACAGTGCAATAACCCTCACAGATTGCTCGTAAGTATAGTTGGGCCAATATACCACTTTGCCCCTGTAGTTACATCTAACTTCTTAAGTACCACTGATCCCTCTAATGAACATAAGTCATAGTGCTACTATGACTGAGTTCTCTCTTCTAAAGAGAAGTTGTGGCCACTATGTTCAAGACCTAGAATCAGCCCTTAAGGGAGAAATCTATCTACTTACCCATGTTTCGGGGAAGGAGTGAATTTCGTCTTGTGTAACTGAGTTCCCAGCTTCTAAATCAGACAAATCCCCAAAAAGGTAGGCACGTTGAGTTGGCAATCCGGCCACTCTCACCCATACTAATCAAAGGACCGCCCTCAAAGGTAGGAGTTCCCAAAACACTCAGGATTAAGGTCATGTCACCTATGGTCATTTAGGTGAGATGTAAGTCTCAAGTATCAACGACGTTATATAAAGAAATTAGTCATCTCGTGGTCCGGTCTTATACAAACTCTTTGCATAGGACACACCCGCTTGCATGTCTCCACATGAATGATCAGGATCTACCATCTGTAGTAGTTCACAACACTTGTAAATCTCTACGAAGCGGGTCGTATCTGTAGTGTCACCAAGATCAGGTATCCCTCCTTGATCCTTATACTACAGACCTTTTTAGGTTATCACTTAAGGCATGTTCCACTTGTATATCTCATATACATGCTTAAGTTTACATACAATAATCATGGAGCTTTGTTTATTGGATATGAGTAAATGGAAAATTAAATAACTCTTATTTTATTCATAACAATGTGTTCAGTTTACAAACTACGAGGGAAGAAAATAATGCATACCTTCTTGATAACGCATCAACCACCACATTATCCTTACCTTTCTTATAATGAATGACATATGGAAATGTCTCAATGAACTCTACCCATTTAACTTTGTTTGGCTTTTGAGGAACTTCAAGCTTTCATGATTCGTGTGGATGACAAACTCTTTTAGCCACAAGTAATATTTCCAAACTTGCAAAGCCCTTACAAGTGCATGTAATTCCTTATCATATGTGGGGTAGCTAAGTTTTGCTCCATTTAGTTTCTCACTAAAGAACATGACTGGCCTCTTTTCTTGCATCAAAACAACTCCAAACCCTATCTCACTTGCATCACATTCAACTTCAAAAGATTGGTCAAAGTTAGGTAAAGCAAGACAAGATGCATTAGTCAATTTATCTTTCAATTCATTGAATGCATTTTCTTGCTTTTCTTTCCATTCAAATTTCACATTCTTTTTAACAAGTTCATTCAATGGTGAGATTATGCTATTGAAATCCTCAATAAACCTCCTATAAAAACTAGCCAAACCATGAAAAGATCTCACCTTGGTTGCATTGGTGGGTGTTGGCCACTCTCAAATAGCCTTGACCTTTTCTTCATCAAATTTCACCCCATCCTTTCCAACAATGAATCCTAAGAAATTGACTTGGTCTAGACAAAAACTACTTTGAAATTGGCATAAATCTTTTCTTCTCTAAGTTTAAGTAAAATTATCTTGACATGCAAAATATGTTCATTCAAATTTTTAGAGTAAACAAGAATATCATCAAAGTAAACCACAACAAATTTTCCATTGTATTCTCTCAAAACGTGATTCATTAGCCTCCTAAAAGTACTTGGTGCATTAGTAAGACGAAATGGCATAACAAGCCACTCATAAAGAGCAAATTTTGTTTTGAAAGCCATTTTCCACTCATCTCCGACATGCATTTGAATTTGATGGTAACCACTTTTAAGATCAATTTTTGAAAACAAGTTTGCACCATGTAATTCATCTAGCATGTCATCCAATCTAGGACTAGGATGTTGATACTTTACTGTTATTTGTTGATGGCTCGACAATCAACACACATCCTCAATGTTCCATCTTTTTTGGGTACTAAAATGACTAGAACCAAACAAGGACTCATGCTTTCTCAAACATAACCTTTATCTATGAGTTCTTCCACTTGCCTTTGAATTTCCTTGGCCTCGATTGGATTGATTTTTTAGGCCGCCATATTTGGAAGTGTTTTCCCGTGTATGAAGTCAATTTTGTGCTCAATTCTTCTTAAAGGAGGTAGACCCGTAGGTGCATCTTCATATAGAAACATGTCATTAAATTCCTACAAAAGAGATTTAAAAGCACTAGTCAAACCATCATTAGAGTTAGGTTTAGTTATTAAACACATTCCTTTGCACATAAGTACAAAGTTTGGTGCTTCGAATGAAAACATATTCCTCTCTTCCCCCTTTCTCATAACCAAACTCACACTCTTCTTTTTTCCTCAAAATCACTCTTTTTTTTTCTTTTGGTTTTCACTCACCTTTTGCCCCTCACTTTTCTCTTTATTTTCGCTCTTCTCCTTTAACTTACCTTTTTCTCTCCTCTCTTGATCCTCAAATTCTTTTCTTTTCTTTTCTAATTTCACTTGATCGCATTGTACTTCATATGGAGATAATGGACGCAATAAACTGAAGGAAATCGAATTCAAGATTTCCATGAGCAGCGGAAATAAGATTATTCCAAATCACAATCATGAATGAACAATACAAATTACAGTCGTACAGAAACAAGCGGTTATACAATTAATATAGAAATTACAGCATGAAAAACTACAAATGCACAAAGAGAAAGCTCTACGAACATTTGAAGATGCGTCTCCATGCTCCTTTGCGCACGACCGCTCGAACAATAGCAACCTCGAATGCTCGATCTACATAATCGCAACACTGCACGAACACTCCGCGCTCGTCCTCAACAATCGCCTCAACCACGAACTCCTCAGCAACAGCACGAACGGCCTCCATAGCACCTCGATGGTGTCAAGTTGAGTATGACACCACCAACAAGGCTACCTTGGTATTCTCGGTGTGAGAATCCAAAGCGTGGGCTCTGTTCGGACTTGGTATGAGGCAGATGAAGGAGGAAACACCGATCGTGTACACGACTGGGCAAGTGGGGAGATGGCGGAGACCTATCATATAGGTCGATGCTCAATCATTTAGCTAAAGCTATGCGATCATCTAGCAAAAGCTATGTGATCGTTTAGCTCATCGTTTAGCTCGGTCTGTCACCTAGAAACACTACACGATCGTTTACTTTGGGCAAGCGATCGTCTAGCAAAAGTTATGTGATCGTTTGGTAAATACTGGACGATCGTTTAGCTAGCCCAAGCTGTTGTTTAGTAAATCTGTATTTACTTGACAACTTCATGAGATTCTTTTTGCCGAGAGAAATCTCAAAAAACTTTTTATGAAAACTTTTTCAATAGTTACTAAAATTAGAAAACTATTTTTCTTTTATCTCACGGTTACCATGAAAATCCAATAACCACCCACTCAATTGGTTATTAAAGAAAAAGAATTAATTATCCAATAATTAATATTATTATAAATATAAATGATAACCAACTTATCATACTATATTTATAACCTATAGTTTTAATATTTCATCTCATGAAACATATAAACCATAGTTCATTTTCTATTCCATGTTACTTAATGTAAATCTAATTTACATCAATCTTCCATTAGATGTATCTCATACATTATACCGATTATATCATATATAATAAAAAATACATTTTGTCAATTTGAACATTTCAAATCAACACCAAGAACTGATCCTCAACTGAATCCATTGAGCTACCAAGGGGATCTTATGGGCCTATAGCTCGAAGCTCTAATGGTACGTAAATAATTGACTAAATTTTTTAGTCACGGGATCCACCATCCATTAATTTTCAGGCACTCCACTAAAGACCGACAGTTGAACTCTCCTTACCACAGATATATTATGTGTCCATCTTAACCAATCAGCAGTGCGACAACCATTCACAGATCGCTCGTAGGTACAGTTGGGCCAATAACTGTTATGCCCCCTATAGTTATATATGTCTTCTTAAGTACCACTAATCCCTCTAATGAACATAAGTCATAGTCCTACTATGACTGAGTTTTTTCTTCCAAAGAGAAGTTGTGGCCACTATGTTCAAGCCTCATAATCAACTCTTAAAGGAGCAATCTCTCTACTTATCCCTGTTTAGGGAAAGGAGTGAATTCTATCTTGTGGATTGAGTTCCTAGCTCCCAGTTCAGACAAGTCCCCAAAAAGGTAGGCATGTTGAGTTGGCAATCTTGCCACTCTCACCCATACTAATCAAAGGACCGCCTTCAAAGGAAAGAGTTCCCAAGACACTCAGGATTGAGATCATGTCACCTTGGTCGTTTAAGTGAGATGCAAGTCTCTGGTATCAACGGCGTTATATACAGAGTCTAGTCATCTCGTGGTCCAGGTCTTATACAAACTCTTTGTATAGGACACCCTCACTCGCACATCTCCACATAAATGGTCAGGATCTACCATCTGTAGTAGTTTACAACACTTGCAAACCTCCACAAAGTGGGTCGTACCCATAGTGTCACCAGGATCAAGTATCCCACTTAATCCTTATACTACATACCTATTTAGGTTATCACTTAAGGCATGATCCACTTGTATATCACATATACATGCTTAAGTTCATATAAGATAACTAAGGAGCTTTGTTTATTGGATATGAGTAAATGCTAGAATTAAATAACACTTATTTTATTCATTAAACAATGTGTATCTTTACAAAAAAACGAGACTCCAAGAGAATTAGGATACCAATGCCAACATAAACTTCTTCCCATTCAAAGTAAATGTATACTTGTTCAACAAACCATCATATGTGACTTCTCTATCATATTGCCAAGGTCGGCCCAATAACATATCACCCGCATGCATAGGTACTACATCGTAAAGAACCTTATCCTTATATCTTCCCAAAGTAAAAGAAATAAGAACTTGGGAGTTTACTTTCAATTCTTCTTTGTTTGTTAACGATTGAAGTTTATATGGTTTTGGATATGGACGAGTAGTGAGTCGGAGTCTTTTTACAAGAAAACTACTTACTACATTTGTGCAACTTCTAATATCAATCATCAAGCCACGTGGGGTTCCTTCAATCAAGCACCTTGTGTGAAACAAGTTCTCCCTTTGATCTTCAACTTCTCCTCCTTGATCTGCACATTAAGTACTCTTCTTGCAACTAAGGATATGGAGTTACCTTCTTCAATGTACTCACCATCAAAGGCTTCAGATTCTTCCTCAAGTTGGCCTCCTTGTTCATTACATTCATCTTCCGAATCAATAATTCCATTTCTTACGACCATGATTTTTTTATTGACATAATCTTTGTTCATGTGCTCAAATCCTTTGCACTTCCAACATTGAATAGAACTAGATTTCTCTCTTTCCTCCTTTAAAGCTTCATTCTTTTTAGTATAGGTGCTCCCAACTTCCACTCTTTTAAGAGCCACAAACTTCACTTTTGTTGCACCCTATTCACAAAACCATCCTTGTTCCAAATATTAAAATTTGAAAAGGTATTAGCTTTAGAATTATATCTCTTAGAATGTTCCTTTTCTTCTTTCAGTTGTTCTTCAATTTTGATTGCATAATGATACATATGTTCCAAGTATAGTTGTGGATATCTATTAGATGAGCAACTTCTCGATTTAAACCATCAAGGAATCTAGACAAGGTGTCTTCTTCTTCTTCTTCTCGAATATTTTCTCTTTCCATCAAAGTTTCCATCTCTTGACAATATTCAGCTACACTTTTCATTTCCTGCCTCAAAACTTACAATTTAGTTCTCAAATCTCTTTTATAATATTTTGGAACATACCTTTTTCTCATGGCTTCTTTAAGTACTTCCTAAGTTTCAATGGGATCCTCTTTTTTCCTCATTCTCTCGGATTTAAGATGTTGATACCAATTTCCCGCATGGTTAGTGAATTCGGCAATGGCAAGTCTCATCTTCTTATTTTCACTAAATGTGTTGCAATCAAACACATGTTCTATCTTCCTTTCCCATTCCAAGTATGCCTCTGCATCCGACGTTCCAAAAAATGGTGGAATTTTGAGCTTGACTCCACTATTTCTATCTTTATGGATTCTTTCTCCTCGTCTAAGGTGCATATTATTTCTTCCTCTTCCTCTCATGTTTCTTCTTCCTCCAATTTGTTTTTCTTGTTCAACTAAGTCAATTACTCCCTCATTTTCTTATAAGACTCTTTGTTTTTGTGCCCTCCTTTCTTTCTTATCTTCCCTCATCATTTCCATCATGCCTTGAATGGCTTGAAGAATAGCCATAGTAGTATCTTGTACTTGTGGTACTCCTTCACCTTGTGACATTTTAAAGTTAGTAATAAAAGGACCTCACCACACTTCTCACCAATTTCACTCAAGAACACTCGTGTTTATCACTCAAGGGTAGGCTTTTGGTACTAGGTCAAAGATGTAAGGGTTGACTTATATTTTTTGTGCAATCTCATTAAAAGTTTGATAAAAACCAATTCAAAATGATCACTCTCACAAACATAGACTAGAGTAACTAAATGAAGGAAATTGGACATGAGGATTTTCATGAGCAGCGGAATGATCGTTCCAAATTTCATTCGTATTTGAACATACACAATTACATCAAGAAATGGAAACATACAGGCTATGCACGAAATGAAATTACAGCATGCTTCATAATACGATCAAGGGAAAGAATATACATACCTTTGAAGACTCATCTTCAATCTCCCTTGATCCTGAACGCTCATTCAATCAGCAAAACAGCAATCACGAATGCTCGAACACTACGACCGCAACACAGCACGATCACAAACACAACGAGCGGCCTCCAAAAACCTCAAACTATGTCGAGTTGAGTACGACACCACCATAATGGCTACCTTGGTATTCTCGATGTGAGAATCCAGAAGTGTGAACTCTGTGTGAACTTGGTTAAAGGAAGAGATCGAAGGAAGAACAATCGTGTAAACGATTAAGCAAGTGGGAGATGACAAAGGTCTATCGCATAGACGATGCCCAATCGTTTAACAAATGTTATATGGTCGTTTAGCAAAAGCTCCGCAATTGTTTAACTAAAAGCCAGCTGAGTGAACTATTGCATAGTGTCACTCCATGATCAGTCTCTCTTCAGCTATCGTTTAGTGAATCTAATCTACTTGACAGCCAACCGTGAGTAATTTCCCAGAAAAGAAACTCTCAATTCAACAATTTTCGCAAATCTACTAAATTTAGGAAAACATTTTTCTTTTTATCTCACGATTACCATGAAACCACCAATAACCTCCCACTCAATTGATTATTAGAGAAAAAAATATAATTATCCAATAATTAATATTATTATAAATATATATGATAACTAACTTATCATAGTATATTTATAACTTATAGTTTTAATATTTCATCTCATGAAACATATAAACTAAAGCTCTTTTTCTATTTCATGGTACTTAATGTAAATCTCATTGACATTAATCCATTTGATGTATCTCATAAACTACACCAATAATATCATGTATAATTGAATTACCTCTTGTCAATTTGAACATTTCAAATCAACACCAAGAACTAATTCTCAACTTGAATCTATTGAGCTACCAAGGGGACCTTATAGACCTATAGCTCGAAGCTCCAACGGTACGTGAATAACTGATTAAATTCATTAGTCACGGGATCCACCATCCATTAACTACCAGGCACTCCACTAAAGACTGGTAGTTGAACTTTCCTTACTACAGATATATTATGTGTGCATATCAACCAATCAACAGTGCGATAACCCTTCACAGACTGCTCATAAGTACAGCTGGGCTAATAATCATTATGCTCCTATAGTTATATCTAACTCCTTAAATACCATTGATCCCTCTAATGAACATAAGTCATAGTCCTACTATGACTGAGTCCTCTCTTCCAAAGAGAAGCGGTGGCCACTATGTTCAAGTCCCAAAATTAGCCCTTAAGGGAGCAATCTATCTACTTACCCCTGTTTTGGGGAAGAAGTGAATTCTATCTTGTGTAACTGAGTTCCCAGCTCCCATCAGACAAATTCCCAAAAAGGTAGGCATGTTGAGTTGGCAATCTGGCCATTCTTACCTACACTAATCAAAGGATCGCCCTCAAAGGCAGGAGTTCCCAAAACACTCAGGATTGAAGTCATGTCACCTATGATCGTTTAGGTGAGATGTAAGTCTCCAGTATCGACGACGCTATATACAGAGACTAGTCATCTCGTGGTCTGGTCTTATATAAACTCTTTGTATAGGACACCCTCATTCGCATGTCTCCACATGAATGGTCAGGATCTACCATCTGTAGTAGTTCACAACACTTGCAAACCTCTACAAAGCGGGTCGTATCCATAGTGTCACCAGGATCAGGTATCCCTCCTTAATCCTTATACTACAGACCTATTTAGGTTATCACTTAAGGCATGATCCACTTGTACATCTCATATACATGCTTAAGTTTACATACAATAACCATGGAGCCTTGTTTATTAGATATGAGTAAATGCCAAATAAAATAACACTTATTTTATTCATAATAATGTGTACAGATTACAAACTACGAGACTCCAGGAGAATTAGGACACCAATCCCAACACTAAACTTATGCTAAAAAAATACAAATATGAATTTTTTTTTCCAAATGAATGACAAAAAACTTTCATGTGCTTTGGATCTTTGATTTCTTTTCTTTTTCTTTTTCTTCTTCTTTTTTATTTTTTTATTTTTTGCTTTTTTTTATTTTTTTTCTTGTTGACTTTTTTTTTTA
The DNA here is from genome assembly GCF_027475165.1 of Benincasa hispida. Lineage (NCBI taxonomy): Eukaryota > Viridiplantae > Streptophyta > Magnoliopsida > Cucurbitales > Cucurbitaceae > Benincasa > Benincasa hispida. The sequence continues at coordinate 28,720,071 of NC_143485.1, forward strand.
ATAATCCAAGAGCTGATTTGAAGAAGTTTTCAAGACAATTTGTAGTATGTCTTGTAGTACAAGATGTAAGAAATTGCTTTGGAGAAAAAAAATGAAATAAAGTAAAGATAACACCTCTAAAGTCGGCCAAGAACGATGAAAAAATACTCTTATACCAAATGATAAGCGCCCGCGATGCTTGTTGGATGCAACGCTAGAGGTCTTTCTAGGATCCTTGCAAACACTCACAAAGAAAGCTAACTTAGATAAAAACTTAGAATCTATGATGGTCACTCTTAGATCCTCAGACAACTCATTCTAGAATTAGCTTAATCAAGACTAATCCAATGAATTGATTTAAACATCAAATCTAAAGCAAGATTTGAAAGAAACGGACAACACCAAAAGGTTGAATAAGCACAAGATTTTTTACTATGGGTAATCTAAGTTTTGAAGAGCAATACAAGCCATTTTGTAGGCCACATGGTCGTCGATAGACCAAGAAACTCAAAAGTCATTCAAATACAATTAATTGCAAATTGTAGAAAATAACACCTAGAAACTTTAAACTTAATTGCATACTAAATTATAAGTCAAAATGCAAAACTAGAAATGAATAAAGTCTTCAAATTACCTTAAATATCTCCTCTAGAAGGCGGCAAAGTAGATGTGCATGTTTGGCTAGGTTTGATATCACATTTCCCCATGCAGTGCACACTTGACAGTCTTTTCTTCACAAAATCTGCACATTTTTTACCACAGTGTCATCTTCCAAACTATAGGACTTTTCTAGTGTCATCTTCATGTCTCTTTACTCATTGAACTAACATTATATAAAACTTTGGTCTCAAAATTATTTGTCAGTTCTAGTGAATTTACTAATTTTTTAAGATGTAATGTGAATGCCTCTTGAATCTTCTTTGTCTTACTTCTTATAATTGGTCATTTAGGTACATGTAATGGTTCAATGGTTGAATTCACATCATCGTTTGGGGTCCGTCTAAAGTCTTAACTCACTGTGGCAAGCGTTAGTTTGTTACCTTTATAGATGACCATACTTGGTTAACTTGGCTTTATTTGTTAACAAAAAAAGTCTGAAGTAAAAGAAATGTTTGTTCAATTTTAAATTATGATTGAGACTCAATTTCAAACTAAAATTTGAATTCTTCAATCTGATAACGATATTGAATATTTCAATGAATAATTAACCAATTTTTTTTTACAAGATAAGGGCATGTTTCATCAAGTTGTTTGTCGTGATACACTACAGTAGCATGGTATTGTTGAGCGCAAGAATAGACACTTACTTGAAGTTGCTCGTGCCCTTATGTTCTCTATAAATGTTCCAAAATATTTGTGGGGTGATGTTGTTCTTACTGCTACATATCTGATCAATCAAATTTTATCTAAGGTTTTGAATTTTAAAACTCCTCTGAATCACTTTGAGTTTTCTTTTCTAATAACCAATTGTTTTCTGATTTACCAGTTAAATTGTTTGAATGTACTGTTTATGTCCATACTTCTCTCATTTCTCGAACTAAACTTGATTCTCAAGCCACTAAATGCATTTTCATGGGCTATGTCTTTCATAAGAAGGCTTACAAATGTTTTGATCCCTTGACCAACAAGTATTTTTTAGAGTGTGGATGTGTCTTTTTTGGAAGATCAACCTTTTTTTGGCTCAAATTCTCTTCAAGAGGAGACATTTAAACTTGAAGATAATTTTTGGGACATTTTATCTCTCCCAAATATCAATGGTCCTGAAATTATGAGTCCTGGTCCTTCGATGCCAAGTATGGAGAGTTCTTCTTCAATAGGAGAAACACTACAAAATGACTCTACAAGTCGAATTTCTGAACTTCACGTTTATACTAGAAGAAACTTGACTCAAAGAATTCGAGATCAGACAGTTGACTTATCACAGGACCAATCAAATACTCTGATGAATGATCATGAAGATCCAGGTATTAAACACTCTACTCTTGTTTCTCCTAGTTCTTTATCTTCTAATCCTTGACCTGATGTCTCTAATCTTGATATTCCAATTGCCCATAGGAAAGGTACTCACAAATGCACCAAATATCCCATTGAAAACTATCTTACTTACCATAGATTGTCCAACTATCATAAAGCCTTCACATCCAAAATAACCAACCTATTTGTTCCTAGGAATATACAGGAAACCCTAAATGATTTTCATTCAAAATTAGTAGTGATGGAAGAGATTAATGCATTGAAACAAAATTGCACATGAGACATAGCTGAACTGCCAAAAGATAAGAAAACAATGAGATGCAAATGGATGTTCACTGTAAAATGTAAAGTTGATGGTAGTATTGAAAGGTACAAGGCCAAATTGGTTGCTAAGGGGTTCATTCAGACCTATGGCATTGATTATCAAGAAACGTTTGCTCCAATAGCTAAAATTAATTCTATTAGAATCCTGTTATCTGTTGCAGTTAATTTTGATTGGCCTCTTTATCAACTTGATGTTAAGAATGAATTTCTCAATGAGGATCTTGAAGATGAGGTTTTTATGGACTTGGGACCTAGTTTTGGGATGGATCTCAGGATTAACTAAGTTTGTAAGTTAAAGAAATCATTATACGGGCTTAAACAATCTCACAGAGCATAGTTTGAATGGTTTAGAAAGGCAGCCACAAGCTATAGATTCAGTCAAAGTTAAACTAATCATATTATGTTCTATAAACATACTGGAAATGATAAGTTGGTTGTTTTGATAGTGTATGTTAATGATATCATTCTTACAAGTAATGATGAGATAGGACTGAATATCTTGAAGAAAAATCTTACTAATGATTTTCAAATTAAGAACTTAAGAACCTTAAATTATTTCCTAGGTGTGGAGTTTTCCAAGTTTAAAAGTGGTATTCTTGTTAACCAGATGAAGTATATTCTTGACCTACTGAATGAGAGAAATAAGAGAGAAAATTATATTTTTCCACTAAAAAGTGGTGAAAAGGTTAAATTTTTTCAAAATTAAAACTAAAAGCTCCCAACAAAATAATTCAAAATCTATGAAGATTAAAAAACACTTTATAGGGTTGTTTGGGATAGTGAGTTATGAAGGAAATCAAACATGGGGATTTCCATGAGCAGCGAAAAAGATCGTTCCAAATTCCATTCGAATTGAACACTAATAATTACAGTCTCAAAACAGAAACTAAAAGGTCATGCACAACGCGAAATTACAGCATGCTAACAAGAATATCAAGGGATAGAGTATGCATACCTTTGAAGAAACATTTTTCAAGAATCCCTTGATCAGTCACTGCGCATCCAAGAACAACACTCGAATGCAACTACTGGTACAACCAACAAACACGAACCCAACGAACGGCCAACAGCACGAACTGAGTGAGGACACCACCACAATGGTTACCTTGGTATTTTCGGTGTGAGAATCTAGAAGTTGTGAGCTCTGTATGATCTTGGCTTGAGGAAGAGACTGGAGAACTACGATCGAGTAGACGATCAAGCAAGTGGGAGATAAGATGTTGTTTATCGTAAAGACGATGTGTTCGGTCGTGTAGTAAACTGCAGCCTATCATATAGACTTAGCCACTCGATCGTTTAGCTACGATCAGCTGAATGACTATTGTATAGTCAAAGCTCCACGATCATTTAGTCTCTGCACAACTATCATTTAGTGAAACACTTTCGTTTGATAGCTTATCATTGTAAGAAATTGTCGAATGAGGCAACTTCTAATTTTAGGAAAACAATTTTCCTTTTATCTCACGGTTACCATAAAACCACCAATAAACTCTCATTCAATCGATTATTAGAGAAAAAGAAATTAATTATCATATAATTAATATATTATAAACAAATATGATAACCAATTTACTTATATTTATAACCTATAGTTTTAATATTTCATCTCATGAAACATATAAATCATAATCCTTTTTCTATTTTATGGTACTTAATGTAAATCATATTTACATTAATTCCTCCACTTGATGTATCTCATACATCACACCAATTAATCATATATAATTGAATTTTCTCTTGTTAATTTGAACACTTCAAACTAATCCCAAGAACATCTCAACTTGAATCTATTGAGCTACCAAGGGGACCTTATGGACCTGTAGCTTGAAACTCCAATGATATGAATGACTAAACTCTTTAATCACAAGGTCTACCATCCGTTAACTGTCGGGCACTCTACTAAAGACCGACAGTTGTACTCTTCTCACTACAGATATGTTTCGGTGTCCATATTAACCAATCAACAGTGCGATAACCCTTCACAGCTGGACTAATTTACCATTTTGCCCCTGTAATTACATCCAACTCCTTAAGTACCACTGATTCTTCTAATGAACAATAAGTCATAGCCCTACTATGACAATGTTCTCTCTTGATGTGGCCACTATGTTCAAGACCTGGAATCAGACCTTAAGGGAGCAATCTATCTACTTACCTCTGCTTCGGGGAAGGAGTGAATTTCGTCTTGTGTAACTGAGTTCCCAGCTCCTCAATCAGATAAATCCCCAAAAGGATAGGCTTGTTGAGTTGGCAATCTGGTCATTCTCACCCATACTAATCAAAGGACCCTCTCATATACAGGAGTTTTCAAAACATTCAGGATTAAGGTCATGTCACTTATGGTCGTTATAGTGAGATGTAAGTCTAAATTATCAACGATATTATATAAAGAGACTAATCATCTCGTGGTCCAGTCTTATACAAACTCTTTATATAGGATACCCCCGCTTGCATGTCTCCACATGAATGGTCAGGATCATACCATCTGTAGTAGTTTACAACACTTGTAAACCTCTACAAAGTGGGTCATATCCGTAGTGTCACAAGGATAAGGTATCCCTCCTTTATCCTTATACTACAGACCTTTTAGGTTATTACTTAAGGCATGATCCACTTGTATATCTCATATACATGCTTAAGTTTACATGAAATAACCACGAATCTTAGTTTATTGAATATGAGTAAATGCAAATAAAATAGCTTTTCTTTTATTAATAACAATGTGTACAAAGTTTACAATTACGAGACTCTGGGAGATTAGGACACCAATCCCACAAATTGAGATATGATGTCTGGAGTTCATATGTTTGTGTTTAGGTTGCAAAGTTATTTTGTCTGGGTTGGTTGTAGGAAGGTGGTCATCAAAATTGATTATTGAATATAATTTTTGCCGGAGTTTGTAGTCAGAGGTGGTTGTCGAAGTCTGAAGTTGGTCGCATGAAGATGGTATTGGAGTTGGTCGTTGGAGTTTGTCATTGGATCTGAGGTGGTTTTCGGAGCCCAAAGTTGGTTATCAGAGTGGGTCGCACGAAGGTGGTTGTTGAAATTGATCATCGAATGTGATTTTTGTTGGAGTTTGTAGTCGAAGGTCGTTCTCGAAGCCTAGAGTTGGTCGCACGAAGGTCGTTGTCGAAGTTGGTCATTGAATTTTGTTGTCGAAGGTAATTTTTGGAGCCTGAAATTGGTCGTGCTAAGGTGATCGTCGAAGTTAGTCACCGAGTTGTCATCAAAGGTTGTTGTTGGAGCTCCGAGTTGGTTCCCAAAGTGTGGCAGCAGTAGTCACCGACAACGGTCGATGGGTGGAGCCATTGAAAACAATGAAAGATGAGAGTTGAAGTGAGTTGGTAGAATTGAGATAAATTGGGATGAGTTGGTAAAATAAACCAATTCAACTCCACCCACATTTAAAATTAGTGGACTAAACATTCAACTAACTCAGGTTAGTGAGCCAAACACCCTTATTTTTCTAAAAACACACAAGCTTTTACTAAAATGGGTTGGGCCAAAATTCAGTTATTGAAGACAAAAATGGATTTATTGGCCCATTTTCTCTAATCCCATGGTTATGGATCTGTTAATATCGATCCATGTACTTCTTCTCTCCATATTGTCCAGACTCAGAGAGAGAGAGCAAGCACTGTCGGTCGCTGATGGCTAATCTTTTCATTCTCAACTTCCCAAGTTTCAGTTCCAGCTTAAGGACTGTCTCTGCTTCAGCTTCATCAAATGGTTCCTCTCTCTATCTTTTATCTGATTGTTTTCCCCTCCCTTATTCACTTAAACAGTTGATGAATTGGGTATCATGACGATGAAATGGCAGGTGCTCATCCATTATCAGCAGGGAGTGGCAGCGGCAGTGGCCCAATGATCCTGGAGCTTCCTCTGGAGAAGATACGTAGACCTCTAATGAGGACAAGAGCTAATGACCCCGATAAAGTCAAAGAACTTATGGACAGTATACAAGAAATTGGGCTTCAAGTACCCGTGAGCATTTTCTCCTCTTCACTTCATCATATCTGAATTGAACTTCTTTTTACTCTGTTTCCCGAAATTCAATGCACTGAAATGGCCATAATATTGGGTTTCCATGATTTCTTTTGCTGTTTTCTACTGCGCTTGGTTTGAGTAAGTGAAATCAATTGTAATTATTCTGCATTCTGTTAATCTTTTTCCCTTTAGTTCAACACCGGGTGTGTTGGAGATTCGAACCTCTCATCTTTGGTAGAGGTTATTATCGTCTCAACTAGTTGAGGCATTTGCAGGGTTGTAAAAGAATTTAACTTAGGCTGTGGAATCTGATTGGAAGAATGATTATAATGTGACAATTTTTGTTAGCTTTGGAATTTGATGGGAAGAATGAGGATAATGTAGCAATTTTAACTTGTGCTTTTTGATGAGTTTATGTTCAGAACTGTTCAAATTTGTATTCATAGAAACATATAGTTTTCTTGCAGATTCATTCGTTTAGCTGCTGCTGATGAATTCATATGCTTTATTCTTTTTCCGACTGAAACTTTCAATGTGGTATCAGCCTATCAAGAACTTTCTGATGAGTGATTTTAAATATTCAAAAGTTGAATAGTGGATAGCCATATTTTACTCCTTCAGATTCTGGGGTTAGGTGAATCAATGAAAGCTACCTTTTGGTCCTAATTCCAAATATTGAACTTGATTAGATAGGAATTAGTCATCAAGAAAAAGAACCTTGGATATGACCCAGTTAACTAACCCTCAAGCTGTCCTAAATTTCCCATGAAAGTTTCATTAATTGTTCAGGCAAACTTGAACACCAGGACTCACGATGGAGTCATTTTGTCAGTTAATTATTAAAATTAGTTTACAGTTGTAAATATTGTGGGAAACGTAGCAAAATGACTCATGGACTGAGAGAATTAGGATACAGTGAATTAATCACTAAGGAATTTTTTGCTCAGGAACTTGATCCTTGCCTGCTAAAGTCCATATGTTAAATGCATTAGATGCCCTTTCCTTCTACGGGGATCATTTACTTTTGATATTGTTGATTTGTTAGTACCTGTTATAATCATGAAGATACTAATAGGCATATCAAATAAATATTTATCAGGTGAATGGCTGATATTTATTATGCTGTAGTGGTAACATGTGCCCTAAAGATTTTACAGAAGGGCATTAGGATGTTACTGATTCTCTCTGTTGTGGATGCAGATTGATGTACTTGAAGTTGATGGAGTTTATTATGGTATGTTTATCCTAATCAGTATTTATATTATTTCATTTTGTAGTAAGGTTTCTAGGTTAAACTATCATGTACTTTACAATTCATTCTATATTGGTCTTTGTACTTCCAAAAGTCCAAATTTAATCTTTCTACTTTCAATAAACTGTAAAATTAGCCCTTACTGTTATTGTGAAGTTATTTTTATGGAGTTTGATAAAAAAAAATTTCATTCAAGAAAAGACATAATATGAATATCTTTATGAAGTTAATGACCAATTTTTGAGATTTATGGAAAGTACAAATACTAAAGTGAGATATTTGAAAGATAGAAACTAAAATGGAATAGTCTAACCAAGATAGGTTGGCCTAATGGTCAATAAGGGTCATGTTAATAACAAAGAGGATCAAGCCATGAGGCCACCTATCTAGAATTTTGATATTCTCTGAGTTTTCTTGGCAACCAAATAGTAGGGTTAGAGAAAATTCGGATTTTGTTTCCAATTATGCCATTACAGATTTCCTGGTCTATTTTAGCAGCAAAGATTATTTCCAAAGCATGTTTGGAAAACTGAAATAAAATTTTCATTCCAATTTCAAGTCCATTTTCTATTTTAGTACGTTAATGTTACATCTAGTTTATCATTTTGATGACTAGATTTCCTTCCCATGGCTTTGTAGGTTTCTCTGGTTGTCATCGCTACGAAGCTCATCAACGCCTTGGGCTTCCTACAATCCGCTGCAAAATTCGCCGTGGAACCAAAGAAACCTTGAGGTTTGTTTAACAAAAACTCAGGGCATGTTTAAGAGTGATTTTAAAATGGTTAAAGTCACTTTGTCGTATTCAAAATCATTCCGAAATATATCTTTTAGTCATTCAAAATCAATCTAATATTTGATTTTACACTTTTAAACATGATTTTCACACCACAAATATTGACTTTGAATTATCAAAAATGTGTTTTAGAGTGATTTTGAAAATGACAAAAGTGATTTAAATCATTTCAAAGCCGCCCTCATACATGTCCTTATAAAGGTTAGTTTCTAGTTCTTAATTTTTTCCCCCTTCTCATATTGGAATGCATTGTTTTTCTGTGTCCTTTATCATCTTGCAGGCACCACCTACGTTGAAGTTTCAATAGGTTGCGTTCTGGTAGTAAATTTGCAAGTTCTATCAAACTATTTATCGATTTTAATGCCATAAAAAAGTTATTTCTGGATTCTTAAAACAAGCATGTGTATATATAATGATTGGAAATATTTCAATGTCAAAGTTTACATGTAAATAAACCATTACTTATAGATTCCATTTCAATTTCTAAAACGCTTACCAACAAACGATCATTCTCGATTAATATTATAGGTATATAGAAAACTTTATGTAATAGTAGAACCAAATAAGGTTAAAATATACTTTGGTCCTTGAACGAAATTAACAAATTTAGTCTCTAGACTTTAATTGCAATTTAGATCGTATACTTTCAAACTTATAACAATTATTATAGTTTGTAACAATTTAGTTTCTATCGTGAAAAATATTAGTATGATTTAATAAAATTTCTTATTCGTGTAGATTGATAAATTGGCCAAAAATCAAACTTATTTATAACTATAAAGACTAGGTCTTTATGTAAATAAAATTGACAATTTTGATAAAAAAATTTACGATAGAGACTAAATCATTATAAATTATAAAATACATGAAATAAGTTGTTACTAATTAAAATCGAAGGATTAAATTGTTACAAATTTTAAAGTATAGAAACAAAATAATTATCAATTAAAGTTAATAAATGATTACTTTCACGAGTTCAGAATAAAGGTAATTTTTTAACCTACGAAATAAAGTGACAATGTCATCATACAAGCACGCATCCTATTCGTGTGGGTAGAGTTGGCAAATCGAGGAGGGTATGGGGTCAAATGGGGACTGGGGGGGGCTCCTTCAGAACAGTTCATTTGAATGATAACTTTTCCCATCTACAATCTATCAACACTCTTCATCAAAGGTAATGAAAGATGTGTTTGAAGAGGATAAGTCAAACCTGGAACAAAGTAGATGCCTTTGATTTCAAGAGTCTATCTCATTCTGTCAATCTTCTTTCGATTAAGAGTTTCAGTTGATCAAGGATTGAAGTAACAAAGTTGATCAATTTGAAAATTTCATATGAAAAGTTTTGTAAAATGATGATAAAAAGTGTTTTGAAGAATCATAAACACAGTAGTAAGATCGAAGGAACTACTTCATTTGATTGATATTTAATCTATCATAGAACCTGTAGCAACTTCAGAAGTATATTTTTAACAAAATTCATACAAACTACAATGGCAGAAGAAGAAAATGGAACAAAGAAGGGGGGAAGGATAACTTATGTATTACTATTTGGCAAAGGCAGTTTTACTTGTACGCTAGCGGTCCAGACCTTGAGACAGCAAACCTTGGAAGGGGACTAGGACCTGAGCTGCCTGAAGTTGAACCTTCAACATATTTCGCCTTCCGGCTAGAACTGTAATCCAAAGGGCCCGAACGACGGGCATTCCGGTGTTTAGTTTCAATGCTTCTTGAGCTTCCGCCATCATGATCATAGACAGAACTCTGACTATGCATCATTGATCCCTTGAAGTAACTCAAATCACTACTGCCATACTGAGGAGTAGCATCGCCACGAGGCTGGCGTGGTGCAGGGGATCCATGAGATAGTGACACGACAGGGGAATAACGTGGGGATGGACTGAGGAGTGCCAATGGTGCTGGAGAATTGGCATAGTACTGGCTATATATTGAACGTAGAATGGCGTAAGGAACATACGGCTCCAAAGAGCTTCTTGGAAGGTAAGGTGAGACCTCACAAAGCTGATCAAGAAAGATAAGCTGTGGTACAAGATGAGATCTGTTGGAAAAAGAAGTTAGTACCCAACCTACATATGATGTCGATTAATGATACCGAAAATGCTTACACGTTAAAGGGCACTCTAAATTGAATGTAGAGAAAACTTAAAACTTCAAATTGAGCAGGTTTTTAACATTCAAACAAACAGTTGCCCTCGGAACATAAGCTAAGAAATAAATATGCAAAAATAGATTACCTGTTAGCTTCACTCCATGAATCTAAAATAATTCCAGCAGCAAGTTTTACAAAGAGCTGCATTGTAGACTTTATGCTTGCTTCAACCGATGTAGGACTGTCCGCTTCAGAATTCAATGTTCCACCAGCATGACCATTTGGAAAAGACTGCCTCTGCTCGTGTTCACGATCCAATCTCACGTACTCACTTCCAGCAATCACTGCAGTGATGCACCTGTAACAAGATTTAGTTGAGTTTTGCAAGAGTTTAAAAAAGAATCCAGATTGAACATAAGGCTAAGTTTTCGGAGCTAGAACAACAAGCTAATACTATGAGTTAGGATGGAAGATGTAGTCAAAAAAGTTCACGGGTGTTTGAACTTGGAAACAGTTGTTGTAAGATTAACAAATATGTCATTTCACCTTGCCAGGCAATGAATATTATTGTTGAAGCCTCCCGAATCAACATTGAAGGCAGTTGAATTCCAAATATTAGAAGTCATGAAGGAGGCAAATAAATATGGTAACAAAGCCCACGAACCATCATTTGCACCCCCTACATCTTCCAAAATAGATCTTATCCACTGTGAATCATGATCAGAGATAACTGCAACACTGTTGGCCACTTCTCTCATCCTCCTAATATCCTTTCTTTCAGGTAATGCATCGGGTATATGTTTAACAAAACCAGCTAATAATGAATGAATCAAGGGTGCACTATCTTCGAGAACAATTCCAGCTGCTTCAGCTAAGTTCTGATCAAAAGCCAGAGCTAGACCTGCTTGAATACAGAATCCAATTACTGTCTCCATGTCTACAATTTGCATAATGGATGCATCTCTTTCAACTCGATCACCAGAATGCAGGCTGCTAGCAACTGACTCTAGCACCTCACGGTTAGACCTCAATGATGTGTCGATACAGTTTAAAAGTGCAGCTGTATGTTCTTTTAGCATACGCTCTAGCTTATCCACTCCATAGCCACCAAATATCCGAACAAAGGCTTGCAATTCTCTGGCATCTGTGACAGAGTCAGCAAAATATCCACCCACAGGCCTTGTACTCTTGAAGCATTTGTGAACTGGAGCAAATAGAATTCCAGCACCTGAAGTATCCTTGATGATGTTTTCAATGTACCAGTTACAGACAGCTTCAGCTGCCGATCCTGTTTGTTGCTCTGCTGGCTTCTCAAATGAGTGCAAAGATGAAACTGGACCAGAGCAAGCCTCAGAAAGGAAAACATCTCGTATTCCCTGGGTAAGGTCCATGCTAATATGCTGCTCTGCAAGATAGATAATGCTGATATGCCGACGAATCAAAGATTCTAAAACAGAAGGTCGCTGAAGGTCATTCTCAGTTTTTATTACAGCAAGTAACCTCCTCCTGAAGTTGCCAAGGATGCATTCTCTCATATACTGCAACAAATAGTTTGTAAGCTAGCATGAAGTCGCATGATTCTCTCACATAATGCACAATTCAGAAGGAATCATCAAAATTGACATTGTTTACTATACAAAAGCAGTAACGTTTAAAGAAAAGATAATAGTATAAATAACAAAACAAAGAAATTAACTCCATGAGCTTATTTTTATTTATTTATTTTTTATTATTATTATTATTTTTTTTTTTTTGGGCAAGAAACCGAATTTTCATTGAGGATAATGAGAGAATATACATGAGCATATAATAAAAAACAAAACCCAACAAAAGAAGAAACCTTGGAAAACTACAAAAAGAGACTCCAATCCAACAAAATCGAGCTAAGATCATAAATACTAAAAAACCTAGTGACCGAAGCCCACAGGGAGGCATTAAACCTCTCCACCTCCCAAACTTCATCACCTAACCTAGGACTCTAAAAAAAAACTATTATTTTTATCGAGCCAAACTTCCAAACTTCATGAGCATCCTTGTATTAAACTGAGGTCATGGTTTCAAAGTCAAATTATTAAATCTCACGAGTTGCTTGACTACTAAATGTTGTCAATTCCTTGGAAATTGCCAACTTGGCTTATTAAACCATATGTTTTCAATTCCTTCGATCACCAACTTATTAAATCTCATGAGTTCATTGACTACCAAATATAGTCAATTCTATAACAATCAAATATTATCGGTGCTGAAAATAATTTGTTTTCTTTTTATTATTATTATTCTTTTAAACAGAAACATAACTTTTCATTGAATTAATGAAAAGTAGCTAATGCTCAAAATACAATTAAATAAAAGCAAAGCAAGAATACAACAACGTGACTAAGCTAGAAAAAATAATGGCATTCCAATTTAAACATAGGTCTTGAATCGAAAATTCTGCAAAAAACTTGGAAAGAGAACACCACGAGGAGGCTTTAACTCGAGCAGCATCAAACAATCAAACCATGTCGTTGGTTTCTTTCAAACCAAATTTCAGAGAATGACTTTAACCACATTAGACCATGATATATAAGACTTAGGCTTCAGGGAGAAATTCAGAAGATTCCCGTACTAAGAGATGATGAATTAGGGAGTCGATTCAATTTCGTATATACTTAGAAGAACTCTTTCCTGACGAGGACATTCTAGTCAATAATTTAGAAAATCTGATGTTATTTTATTGAAGCGTCCAAAATAACATGTACTCTCTCAATATATCTCTTAGCAGTCAGCACGATGAGATCAAGTATACTATAAGATAATCTGTTATTCTTCTTGTTATCATATAATTTGTCCTTTAATGTCTAAAAATAAAAAATCAATCATACCAGGTAGGGCATGGACTAGAATATTAATAAATTCTTTTGTTCTTTTTGCCATGTACTAGAAAAAGCTGTCTGGTCCAATTTGGCTGCTTTCTCAGAGAAAGGGTATAAAGAAGCGTGGAGCTGATTTTAAATGCTCGTTGGAACTGTGACATTACTCCCATATTATAAAGGACGGGAAAACTGGATAAGGAAAAAGAAAAGATGTGAAAAGCAATCATATCATACCTCCCTCAGAACAAAAACATGATTTAGAACACATATAGGCTCCATATCATTCAGAACAGAGCATAGATTGGTCAACCTTTGCATTGCAGCTTCAAGCCTGTCAGAGGAAATGTTATAAGACTGACTTCATTTGATTGAATGATAAAATTAACAACGCATCAAAAGATGGTTTTTTTTCCCCTTCTTTTCCATAAGAAACACAGAGCATAGGAAACAGTAAAAACAGAGCATAAAATTTCTAGACAATATCATTCACCAAACTGAGCAAACTTTGAATCATGTATTACTAGCCAAAAAGAATCCGTTGCTAAACCACTTCACAGGTTAATATCTTTAATGCTACCCCAAAAGCAATAAAGTCTATCAAATTTATGTGGGTTTTTTTCTTTCTTTTCATGAATAACTGAACTTATATAGAAAATAAAAAATGAAGAATATACAATCATACAAACAAACAAACAAAAAAACCACAAAAGGGAGTCAAACTATACAAAGGGGCTCCAGTCAAGAAAATAAGACTTAAGAGGGTAATTAATTACAAAAGGGCTTTGGCACGCCCAATGAGAGACATAGAATGTAACAAGGGACCAAATGTTGTTAGAAGACCTCTCCCGCCCCCTGAAGATTCCATTATTTCTCTCTCAACCCAAAAACCCCACTGTGCCACAAAATTGCACATACTGTAAAATATTTATTGATTCCTTTCAAGTTAGGTCATCAGCGGATTGGAATATTTTTTTAAGACCACCAATTCCTTGAAAATTTTAAAACAAAGGAACAAGCCAAAGTTATAACAAAGAAAACAGCTTACATTTTGATTGAACCATTATTTTCAGGATAGCTTTCATAGCCAGGCAAGGGAAAACCAGCTGCTCCTTTTGGAGATTTAGTCAAAGGAATTGCAGCTCTCGAAGCATAATTTAGAAAAGAAGCTGCTTGCTCTGGCAGAAGCTGAAATTTCTTAAAGCATTAGGCTCAGGAATGATTATTTACAAAAATAAATGAAGAAAGAAATTTGATTAAGCAAATGATAATGGTGCCTCAAATGTTGGATATCACAATATACAAGTACCTGAATCTCTAGGGCACCAAATCCTCCTTCAGAGTCAAGGATATTAATTAATCCCTCCAAACCACCCATAATAGACTCAATTAGAGATTCTACATAGAGTACAGCGTCCCTGCCAATTCTGGTGACCTGCCATGCACTTCAAATCACAAATGCTTCTACGAAATATTTGATTGAGTATGCAATAAGGAAATGAAATCGTAGGTGGATATGAATATGAACCAAATAAAACTCCCCAAGATAATAATCATCATAAGGCTCATCCCATCACCACTACAAGATGTCTCTAAAGACATATTGTTAACATATACAGACAGATATCCATCTGGAAATGAGGAATAATCTAAGAATTCTCATTTTTAACACCCATTCTCTACTTTTAAGATATCAACATCAACAACCTTAAATGTTTCTATTACAAAAGAAACATCAACATCAACCTTCAATCCAACAAACCTTCAGTTAATCCTTCACAAGATTTTAAAACGGTGTTGTATATGTACATTAACATTTACCATATACTTCTCATTCCAGTTGAGAGGATTTGAAGGTGTATGGTACTGTTCCAAGTTCCAATGGCAAAGTAAAGAAACAAAGAAGGCCACGTTAGAGCAGGCACACATTGACTTACAGCAGTTCCCACACTTTCACCTTGGCCCCAAGTTGGGATCTTGGGAGGGGCTACTTTTAGGCCTCTCATTACACATAATAAGAAGACATAAGAAGTTGAGGGTAAGAATGGAAAATAAGGCAGCAAGAAGGGAAGTTGCTATCAGTTTTCGTTATGGAGAAAGTTGTATAAAGACCATAAAGTTTCATTCTAGAGAAGGCCAGAAGGTAGGGCTCTCAAATTAGATGCCCCAATCTTTCCTTCAGAAGTCTTCACATCATAATATTAAGCCATGTACACAACTGGCTTGCCATTCTTCTTCTGTGATCATGAAGCTGGTTCCCACCAAGTTGGGGGGACCGGAATTCAGCTTATATTCTGATGTGTATTTCATTTGGCATATCTATATAGTTGTAGAAGTGAGAAACCAAGCTTCCATTGAGGTAATATTACTCGGGGTCCTTGTCCCTTCAGATTTGAGAATTCATGGCTCAAAATTCCATCTTTTCATACTTTGGTGGAGGATTGGATTGGTGGAACCTTCACCCAATTACTGATTGGCCTGGTCATGGTTTCATGATGAAATTACAAGGACTGAAATCTGTTATTCATGAATGGAACACTAATCATCATAATGAAGCTTCAAATCTGCCCTCCCTTGTTGCTCAATCAACACATCTGGATGAGATGGAGGATAGAGCTCTACTAAATGAGGAACAGATTATTCGACAACGTTTGCTTCGTGATCAGATTGAAATTTTGACCGTTCAAGATCATATCTATCGGCAACAACAATGTAAGTTAAAATGGCTGCTTGACGGGGATGAAAATACCTGTTTCTTTCATAGAATTGTTGCTGCCCGCGGTGGTAAAAGTACGTGTTAGGTATCTGATTCCTACACTTCAGCAAACCCAACAAGATAGGACAAGAACAGACCAAGAGCTCTGATAGTGATATTATTGAAATAGAGAAAATATGCAGTAAACACAAAGTAGAAAAATAGAAAAGATAGTGAAGATCTCCTCACGGCAAACCAAGGAGGTGTGCAGCAAGAAATGAAAAAAGAAACACCTACCCAGCCAATTTGAGAGGGCTGGAATTCTCTCCTTCAAGAACTGCCTCAGCTTTGGCTCTCCTCAAAATTGTTCCCTGCCTTTGCCTTCATCACCCCTGCTTTTAAAGAGTCTTAGTGGTCCCCTCTTCTCTCTCCATTCTGTTATTTCCATTTTCCTCATTATTCCCTTCCTCTCTCCATACGGTTAGGCCCCTTTAATTCCCTATCCTTGGTGTAATTCCCCCTCTACCCCTCCTTTTATATGTATTAATAATGGGAGGTCTAACAGTACAATTACTGAAATTCTATCAAGGGGTGGTACTAGTTTAATAACTGCTCAAGATATTGAGGCTGAATTTCTTGATTTCTACTCATCTCTTTTTACTAAAGACAACTCAGCGATTTCTTCCAACCAACCTAGATTGGTGCCCAATTACCTTCTCGCAAGCTGCTGATTTAGAGCGCCCCTTTATTGAAGAGGAGGTATACTTAGCTATCTCCTCTCTTGGCACCAGTAAATCTCCTAGCCCTAATGGTTTTACTGCTGAATTTTTTAAATTCTTTTGGACCACTATTAAATCTGATATGATGCACCTGATTCATGATTTTTATACCTCTGGGGTTATATATGTTAAGTTGAATGAAACTATGTTTGCTTGATATCTAAGAAAGTGGATTCTAAATCTATTGACCAATTAGTCTCATCCCTTGTGCCTACAAAATCTTGGCTCGTGTCCTTTCAAATCGTCTTAAGATGGTTCTCTCTTCTATTGTAGCTAAAAATCAGCTTGCTTTCGTGGCTAACTGGAAAATTCTTGATGCTTCACTGATGGCTAATGAGCTCATTGAAGATTGGGATTTTCTAGACTTTGTGCTTGCGGTTAAAGGTTTGGTTTGTCTTTAGCGTCAATGGATCAGAGGTTATGCCATTAGTGCATATTACTCCATGATTATTGATGGTTTCCTCCATGGGAAGATTATTACATCTCGTGGTATCAGACAAGGAGATCCTCTTTCTCCCTTCTTATTTATTTTACTTGTTGATTGCCTGAGTCGTCTATTGATCATAGCTCCTCTTGGGTCTTACTGTTGCTCACCCTATTGGAAATTCAAATTTTTCTCTGAATCATTTACAATTTGCAAATGATACTCTATTGTTTTTCGTTGCTGATCGGCAGGCCATACAACACTTATTTGATATTGTTCGTATTTTTTAATGTGCTTCAAGTCTTCGAATTAATTCCACTAAGAGTGAGCTTCTTCGCATTCATGTATCTGACTCTAACAAAAAGGGGTCTCTGGCCAACTACTTACCTTGGGCTTCCATTGCGTGGCAATTCTAGCTTTGTGAAATTCTGGCATCCGGTGGTGGAGAGATTTCAACATGAACTTCATAATTGGAAGTGCGCATACATTTCAAAAGGTCATAGACACACGCTTATATAGGCTACTCTCTCAAATCTCCCTATTTATTATTTCTCTTAATTTAAGGCTCCTATGTCCATCATTAACTGCCTTGATAAGATGATTCAGGACTTCTTTTGGAAAGGTACCAGTGGTGATAGAGGTATGCATAATGTGAATTGGGTGATTTCTTAGCATCCTCAGCTTTTGGGTGGCCTTGGTATTAGAAATTTTCAGCATCGTAATTCTGCTCTTCTTGCGAAATAGACTTAACCTTTTTTATCTGAACGTGATATGTTATGGAGAAACCTTATTGTGGCTAAATATTATTCTTCTAAGTGTATTTGGCCAACTTCGATATATCGTGGTTCTTGTAAAGCTCCCTGAAGGTTTATTTGTCATTTTATTGATTTGATTGCCTTTCGTATTCGTCTTCAGATTGGTAATGGTATTTCTACTTCCTTTTAGCATGACTCCTGGCTTGATTGTGGTGTCCTTTCCACAACGTACCCGAGGCTTTACCATATCACTCAACAATCGGAGGCCGCTGTGGCTAATGTGTGGGTTCCATCCACTAATGCTGGGATTTAAGCCTAAGACGTCATCTTACAAAAATGGAAATTTTAGAATGGGCCTCTTTGTCCAATCATTTGCTTTCTATCAATATTTGATCCTCTCCTAACGTTTGGATATGGCTCCTTGATTCCTCTTTGACATTTACTATTAAATCTCTGATGGCTGATTTGGTAGGTACCATGGATTCAATTTTGTCTGATCTTTATTCAGTCATTTGGAAAGACAATTATCCAAAAAGGATTAAAAAATTTCTTTGGAAGCTTAGGTGGGGTGTCATTAATACTGCAAACCACTTACAGCGTCACATGTCTTATATGGCTCTTTCTCCTTCCTGGTGTCATGTGTTGTGATCAAGCTGAATCTCCGATCCACTTGTTTTTTCACTGTTCCTTTGCTGCTAATTTTGGGCTACTATTTTGCCTGCTTTTGGTTGGTCTTTCACATGCCCTAATTCTATTTCTGATGCATTAGCTTGCTTGTTGGTAGGTCATCCTTTTGATGGTACAAAGAAATTGATTTGGTTGGCTCTCTTGTATGATTTCTTTGGAGTTTATGGGGTGCAAGGAATAGACATCTTTTTCATGGATCTCTACCTTTAATCATTTCATGGACTCTGTATTATATATGGCTTTTTCCTGGTGTAAAACAAAGCACCGTTTTACTCAGTTTAGTCTATAGACCTTCTCCCATAACCTCTCAACCCCTAAAATTTCTACTATTCCTCTTGAGATAAATACCCCACAATACAGCAAAGAAAATATAGTAGTATTAAGGGTCAAGGACTGCCCTAATCCCAGAAGGGAGGATTTATAAGAAGGAAGATGTGTTTAACAATTACCTCTTCTGGAACAATTGGTGAAGCACACTCGGGAAAACTACTGGCAATGCCAAGCCATGCACAGCAATGTTGAGGTCGCCCTTCAGGTCCAAACATTGTATTTCTAAAGACCTTTCGAAAAATAGAGGCATATTCATTAGAAAATTATCAGTGCCTTTACAAATTAAGCATAACATTCAAACTATAACTCCAAATATATAGGTAATAAGAACCATACAGTTCTTGAAAACAAGAACTCACTGCTGTAAGGTGCTGGTGGTAGAAGTATAGTCTTTTAAGACTTCCGTGCTTTGATAATTGGGATTCTAGCTCGTCAACACATCTGCTATGATACAGAATATGAATATCAACATTTTGTGCTACAAGTGGCTGAATAATGTTCATCCCGTTACTTATTTCATTTTGTTCAACGTGATAAAAAGTTTTTCATTAAAATTGATGGAAGTACAAAAGACAGTGGCCTTAACGCCTAAGAGGCGCAATACGACTCCACTGAAGAAAGGGCCAGCTAAAAAATCATACAAGGCAGAAGCACAAAGAAAGAATGAAATACAAATAACTTCCAATTACCTTCATACAAGAATCATATCAGAACATACGAATACCCAAAGGTATTAAATTGAATGTAGAGCTCAACCTCCTGATCAAAAGGAATTTATACCAAAACTTCTCCAATTATGTTCTAGCCAAATCATATTTTTTACATGAGGCTCACACCTCACTGGGTTTTCTTTTCATATTTTCTGAATTTTTTAACAGAAGTTAAAAATATCCTTCAGAAATCTTCTCTTTTTCGTATAGTCACTTACAAAACCTCTAATATTTTAAAATATTCATTAATCCTTATATATATATAATATCTACATTTTTCTATTGGGTGCCAAAAAACCTGCTTTCTTTTTGTGCTTCACACTGACTCAAAAGGGTTATTACAATTTATTGTGCCTTGCATTTTATATTAAAAATAGTAAAAAGAATAAAGAATGTATTGTGGATGGATCTCTTTGGAACTTAAGGACACAATTGTACAACATATAGTACATATATTTTTCAAGGAAGGTCATGTGTCTGTCTCTTTGACCAAGGATATTTGGAGTCTTCCATTGTTCATGATCATACAGATTTTAGATACCTTCCAGTTCTGCAGCCTTATCACCATTTTTCCATTACTCCGATTTTTAGACAGGTTGTATTCTAGTTTCACAACTTATACTCCATAAAGCATAAAATAGGATAAGTTAATACTTTTAACTTTAACCTAACTATAACTCCATTCTTTAGAATGAAGATTGAATATTATCGATGAGACATGATAGCACACAAAATACGTTATTTTTAGGCTGTAGTTTTAGCTAGTTTTTGGATTAAAATCAATACTTTCACGAGTTTAATTGTTTATATTATAGCATAGGATTCGAGCAATTTGAGCAATAATGATTATTTGCACAAAAAATATGGATAAATTGAGCTAAAAAGACATATAAGAGAGTGTTGTAAGAAGAATTCCCAAGTGGATTGGGTCAATGATATACACAACGTCTTGCTGAAAAATGCAAGCACCCAAGTCATTAGACCCGATAGGGTATTGTCGAGACGTTGCCTATAGCGATGAGGCATTAGGAATGTTGATACAAAATCAAGGTTGAGGCACACGTGTGTTTTCTGAGGGAAATTCCTGACTTTTTATAGACAGCATCGAGACGTTGCTAAGGGTCTTCTATATATTCTTATTTTTCTGTTGAATTTGTGGAGGCCAATTGAAGAGGAAAAAATCCTGCTCAATTTATGCTCAATTCAGAAGATTTAAAGAGTATTCTTGAAAGCCAAGGAATGGAATCAAGACTCAAGATTGCAGACTCCATAATGGCAACGAGCTTGGTACGTTTCGTTTAGGGTTCTTTTTCCCCTTTTTAATTTAGTAGTCTTTTAACTTTGTAGGGAAGTTTTTGTTTGTGATATTGAATGAAGAAACTCTATTTTAGAGATTTGATGTATTGTTTTAGACGTTTCCATTTCTTGATTTAATTAATAAGTTATTTCAAATTGCAACAATTCATTCATGTGTTTGTATGCTTAATGCTTTTAATTTCTTGAT
The DNA here is from genome assembly GCF_027475165.1 of Benincasa hispida. Taxonomy (NCBI): domain Eukaryota; kingdom Viridiplantae; phylum Streptophyta; class Magnoliopsida; order Cucurbitales; family Cucurbitaceae; genus Benincasa; species Benincasa hispida. Next base: position 28,741,223 of record NC_143485.1, read on the forward strand.
CAAAGATTAACTTCTTAGTTCTTACTTTGTTTAAGTTTTAGCTCAAGAGGGTGAAATTTAGATTAGAACAACAAATGCATGATTGTAAGTAAAATGTTGCACAGAAGTGGTGATTTTCTAGTAGAAGTTGTTAATTACTTTACTAAAGAGAGTCCTGAGTTCCTATAGTGACAGATAGGAACGGTCTACTTGAAGTGACAGATGGGAGAGATCAAGGATACTATTAAGAATTGCTAACAAAAACTTTGTTAATGCCTTGCTTGTTCGTAGGAAATAGACTAGGAGGTTGATTTTACAAATCAGTGGGAGAATTAACTAGCTTGGGAGAAAAAGTTAATAACAATAATAACATCTTCTTGGCTTATGTTTATTGCATTATAAAAGTAGTCTATTTAATTGATTTAGTTTATTGTTGAATGCATAAAATCACTTTTCTAAGGCATCTTTTCTAATTGTCACCTTAACTTAGGAGTATGAGTAGTTCTAGTTTAATCAAACTTTTCTGTTAGGCTCTCTAGATAAAATAAAGGGTTAGTAACTACGGTACGTCAGATTAGAAAGCCAATCCTAAGGACAATACTCAAACACAGTTCACTATGTCAAAACTTGACACTATGTGCAGTTTTGTATGCTGTAAAAAAAATCACGCAACAAGACACTCTTAAGAAAGATACTATCATGCAAGAAATTGAACATATCAAATGTTAGATTAGATTACTCAAAGTTCAATAGAATTTTGATCAACGAAACTCAAACAATGGTGCGGTTACAAGCCAGTTACAATTCAGAGTTATAGGTAGATAGAGAACCTGGACCAATTATATGCAGCATTTCCTTCGGATAATAAGCCCTCTTTCCCAGTGGAAACAGTTGCCTTCTCCAAGTGTCTAATGTTAATAGAAGACCGAGAAGATGTGACAATCATCAATACTGACAGCCAATCCTTCCGAAAATCCTATCAATGGAGAGAACAACCATTTCAAAATCTGCTTGCACATAAGAATGATAAATATCTGCTAGCACATAAGAATGATGAATATTGAACAAGCACTGTAGACACAAAAAATATTCAACTTAAATTACCTTAATTGTATATACCATACGTCTGGTTAATCTTATTGGCTTCTTTAAAATTATTTTTTTTTTCTTTAGAACACTTGGAAGGTTCAAACCAATAGAAATAGTGATACTCCAAAGTTAAAATAATTTAACCTCTTAGACATTAAACTAATTGTTTTTCCTATTCAATACAATTAGCAAAATGTTTTAAGGAGAAAAACTCATAGAAAATTCAACAGAAAAATGGTGGCTAAGAGAAATAAGAACAATTTACGGAGGAAATGCAAGGAGTGGAGCTATTGAGGCTTTGCTGCCTTTTTTGGAACAGGCTGCATCAAAATGCTCCTTTTGATTATTCTATTAACAAAGCGCACAGCCACTTATGTTTCTTAAAAATAAAAATAAAATCCAGCACTTACCAAATAACCAACCAAATAAGGTCTGTAATATTAGGAAAAAAATGTCTAGAAACTCCATCTTTTTTATGATTACTACAATATGTACGAATAAAGTTCAGATGCTGTTTCCAAGATTCCTTACTGAGAGATCACATGTAAGTGTAGATATGTTTTCACCCTGGGGTTTAGGTATGCTTTCAAGGTGAAGAACAATTTGCTGAAAAAGTCCCTTTAAACTGGCATCTAAGTCAAGAGCCACCATCCCAGGAGTGCCCAACAAAAACCGAATTCTACCAGCACAAGAAGAAAGATATGATAATGCATAACCTCGAATTGCTGCACACAAACATATATAAATTTGTCAAAAAAAAAAAAAAAAAAATACACATTAGAGCGCTTATATTATTGGTAGCTATTTGTTTGTGTATCTATCTTAAGAGTATCTAGACCTGCTTACTAACTCTTTCCAAGACAACCACCTCACCTTCAATCATTAGGATTTTAATATCTTACATAGGTGACCACCTAGAGATTGAAACCATTCTACGTGTTACTAGAATTACAACCTATTCGAGAACTTAGTTCTCCCCAAAGACCATTTCTATAATATATCTATTGTCTGATTCTCTACCTCCATTTACTCAACTCAAACAAACTTGTTATCTAATAAATAATATATCTCAAATATTCTAATTTTTAATAATCCCAACATATTCTTAGATAGATTTAATCATCTTTAAGTCCATTTTTCCTTTACCAATGGATTTGAATATTAGTTTGATTGGTGAAATTCAGTAGGTGACTATTACAATTGAAATGAATGAAAAATAAGTGGAATCCTACCATTGTAATTCAAAACTATTTTTTGTTTCTTAGAACAAAAAATGTAAGAACATGCTTGGTTAATTGTGATACCGCCAACACCATATTCGAATGTCACTCACCTCAAAGGTGTAAGCTGCTTATTCCTTCTTAACATTTATTTATGAACAGTAGGAAAATCAATTTAACCACAACAGCTATATTTGGTACATATTATGTGGAGAGTAATACATTTTGTTCACAATAATCTATGACTTAAAATAGCTGTTCAGATGCATAATGCATTGACCCACCTGCAATATACTTGCGTACTAAACAACAAAGGCGATCCATTCCATCTATCAAGAATCCAATAGTTGGATCACTAGGATCCTGCAAACAAAATTTAGTTGAAATCAAACACTTGACATTTTGGTAGAGGAATTTTACAGGGTTGAAGCACTTTACTATGTCCACTGGTATAGTCCTGGCAGTTTTGGATCTTGAGGATGCAATTCCCACATGTTGAAAATACCAGGTCACTTCAGATTGTGCTAAAGCCAATGCAGAATACACCATCTGTCATAAATATTGATATTAGCGAAACACGTAAGAATTAATGCATCAGTATGTTTTGAAGTACCAGTCAAATCTGGATTAAGTGGTGTGTAGTGCTATTTAAGTGAAAATGGTCCACAAATAAGAAGGTTCTTTTTTCATTATGAGATTGCAGAAAGTTTCAAATATGAAAATATATAACATGGCTGGAAGGAAGCACTAAGGAGCTGTTTGTTTCAAGAGTTAAGCTTAGATGGGTTAGGCTCCCAAGCCCAGTCCTTGTTTGGAGGATGGGCTTAGGAAGTCCAGGCATCCTAAAACCAAACCTACCCGTAGGTTATCTTAATTTATATTTTTTAATTACTCCTTCTCTCTCGTCCCTTATCTCATTCTTTGGTTTTTTTTTTTTTTAAGTTATTATCATTATTATTTATATTATTATTATAGGTTTCTTTTGTATTTTTGGGATCAATTGTCAATGTATTCTAAAATGAACGACACTTGGGCTTGAGAACCACAGTTTGGTTACTAGTGCACTCTGTGCGAGGTACACTATATAACAATAATGTTTTTGGTTAATTTAATACAAAGCCATGCCCTTAATTTTTGTCTGTCAATTTAACTTGAAGACATTTTAGAATGAGTTTTTAACTTATCCAAAAAAAGGGAGAAGAATACCTGAATATTAGGGGCCAATAAACTCGGTTGATCAGTGAAGAATATCACCATTCTTCCTATCTCCTGCTTGAGAAATATTCTCCTCTCATGATGTATGGCATCACAAGACACTATTGCTTGTTCCTGGATCTCACTGTAATGCACAAGGAATTATTGCATCATCAGCTTCATGATGATTTTGCAACAAACATGAAAGGGGGAGGGGGAGGGGGAGGGCATGGGGGGTAAAAGAAGTAAATACACATCCAAACAATTCAAAACTCATCGAGGAATGTATGAAGACAAGATCAGGGAAATTTTTCAGCATAAAAATATATAATAATAATTAATTAATTAAGGTTTTTCGATTTCCCATCAAGAATGGACCTCCGGATAAGGTCTACTATTTATTCAAACCTGCCTGAATAAGGCTTACTATTTTTCAAACAAAACACTCCCATGAATTAAACTTACAAAACACACATGAATGGGTTCCCTAACATTAACAGATTAACTTCTACACAATCTTACACAGTTTACTATGCTAGGCACTTTACTACCCATCTCCTATCCAGAACCATCAAGCAAACCACATTATTCAAACGTGTGGCTGATGTTTGTTTATTGATCAATACCAAATAATGAAGGAATTCTTTTTATTTATTTCTCTCTTTTTTTTTTTTTTTTTTAAGAAAGAGATAATGAAGGAATTCTACTACAACCCTCCAAGAAAGTTTGCTTGAACTTCTTAACAAATTAGCATGCACATAATGAGCTCTAGCAGAGCACAATTAATGCATATGATTGTATATAAAAAGGGAAAAATTACCTTTTTAGTCCTTGAGTTTTTAGTATTAGATACATTTGGTCCCTAAGTTTTTAAAATGGACCCTTTCTTTTTGTAGGAAACAAACAGATATATTCCAACACAACAAAAGAACACAGCCTAAGGACAATGGGTTGAGAGAACCCCTTCCTAGAAGACTAATACAAGAGAGCCTTCCAATTGTTAAAAATCATCAAACGGCTGTAATTACAAAAGAATTTGGTGTAGTTTGTGCACCACCAAGAGGTTGTATATTGAACAAAAGTCCAAAAAGAATCAAAAGAAGCAAACTTGTCTTAAAAAATTTTACTATTTCTTTCTTTCCAAAAGGCACCATAAGAGAGACCGAGTAGCGTATCTCCAAAGAATCTCTCCTTAGTTTTTGAAAATAGGTTTAAATGATCCCTTATTACTAACAGTGTTGGAATGTCTTGAACTTATTATATGGCGCCTCGTATGATCAAGTATGGGTTTAGACAAGTGCACTATATAAACTCTCTAATCTTAGAGGCGCTATTCATTCTGTAATTCTGTAACACTCTCTAATAAAATTATTCTCCCTTCATCCCGTGGACGTAGTTAACACATTGTTAGTGAACCATGTAAATTTGTGTGTTGATCTTCTCTATTCTTTTACATTTTTTGTATTCTTTACGTATTGATTTCGTAACAAACAGTACTGTTAAATACTAACAGATAGACCATTAGACTTTTTTAATTGCATATATAGTTTGATGATTATGCTAAAGTGACTTGATGTAGCCTAAGTAGCCTCAAGGAGAGAAATCTCCAAGAACCAAGATTGTGAATCTTTTATTAGAATGAATAATGTGTTTGATACAAGAGGGGAAGATTCCTATTTATAGAGTTTTATTACAAGTGGGGGTAAAAAGGGAATTAACCTAGAATATTACCTAATTACCCAATTAACCTATTCTTCTTACATCATTCTACCCCTCCAAAAAGAAAACTCGTCCTCGAGTTTTAAAAAGAAAAATTTTATGAAGCAAACAAGGAACGAAATAAACTTGTTCAACGGAATATGACCAAACCAACCTCCTACGTTTTGAACAAAAATATTATGATCAAAGGGATAAAGTTGGGACAAAAAATTCAATATTGCCACCAAAATGAACTTCTCCATCGGCCATAAACCCAAAAAGATGTTTCCTTCAAGCTCATTCAAAACCGTATTCAAAGGACCAATCACTAAAAAATTACCTTCCAAAGAGAATCGTTCAAGAATCACGTCTTCTTTATCATTTGCTTCAAGTTCTTCAACAGTTTGGTGATCCATCCATTTCCAACGCAATCAATGTGTCGTTGTTCTTACTCGATTCCCACATGTTCAATCTTTTTTTAGCGGTTTCCCTAGAGATCTTTAGGACTACTAAGGTGAAAAGACAGGATGTATTCCGACGATCCCTAGGCGTGGGTCTGTACTTTCCCCTATTAGAGAAGGGGGAGGTGGAGTGGCTTGCTACTTTCAATCATCAAAGGAAAATGGAGCAGGCATCAGGAGAAGACTTCACTACAACACTAACTACTTGGAAGGGAAGTCCTGTGGGAACAGTTATACAAGAACATGAGCAATCTAGTATAAGAAGCCAATTTTCTTACTCAGCGGGAAGGTAAATGTTGGACTTTTTCTCCCTCTCAAAAGAAGGTTTATTTCAGCTATATATAGAAAAATAACAATCACATTCGGCGAAGCCTCACATCCTATTCTTGTTGTGTTGCCTTAGACCAGGGAAGATTAGTTTCTGGTCGGTGTTCAATACTTCTTTTCCATCATCTTCGTTGGATTTTTCTTCTTCACTTGAAACTATTTCCAAAGCAACATCTTCAAATTCTTGTTTTTCTTCAATTTTATCTTCAAGATTTTCTATTTGAAAATTTCCAAACCATGATTCCTTTATTTTTTCTTCGGTATATGAAATCAATCCGTTCTTGAACTCTTGTAAATGAATTGATAGTTGATCAATATGTTGAGTCATTTTTCCCAATGAACATTGGATTTCTTTTGTTGTTTTCTTTATTTCCTCCAATGCTACGGGATCAATGTAGTCATTTTGTTGGAATCTTGAATATGTTTTAATCTCATAGTGGGTATAGGACTCATCCACTGATTTTCTTGATCGTGTTTCATAACCAAAAGAATGACTTTGAGTCTTGAACATTCTTTTTGGGCTGTAAAAATCCATTCTTGATGATTCTTTAATTCATCTAACTCCCAATCTTTACGTTGATTTCTTGAAACATGGGTTTGATTGGATCATTGGACCATTTTTCGATTTTGTTGCCTTCTTATTCCCTCCCAAATTGCCTTAGAAACATTATTGGAGTCACTAGAATCACTAGAATCAAATTTCCAATGTGGATAATGATAGGTTTTTTGAGAAAATCGAGCATGGGCAAAATTAATATGTTGGAATTCTTCTTTCGAATCACTTGAGTCAGAATTCGGAAGTAAATTTGATTTTCTTGCCCATACTAACTGCTGATTTTTTTTCTTGGATGTCCTCTTTGATATATAATAGTCCATTCTTGCAAAATCTTGATAAATCTTTGGTTTCTTCTTTCTTTCTTGGAATTTCAAGGGTTCTCCCTAATTAGATGGGAGTTGTTCGGCAAGGAGTACAACTCACAAAGCTCCCTATTGTGATCGACATCACCATGAGCTTCCCGGACTTCCACCAGCAGCAGCCAATGTTGGCCCAAACGGATGCTCTGATACCAAATTGATGTAGCCTAAAGAAGATACAAGGAGAATTCTCTCCAAGAATCAAGATTGTAAATATTTTATTAGAATGAATAATGTATTTGATACAAGAGGGGAAGAGGCTCCTATTTATAGAGTTTTATTACAAGTTGGGGTAAAAAGGGAATCAATCTAGAATATTACCTAATTACCCAATTAATCCCTATTCTTCTTACATCAAGGCTGCTGACTAGGCTTTTATTTAAATTAATAAAAAAAAAAAAATAAACATCACAATTTAGCCCTAACTTATGCAAATAGCACAAATCATACAGCAAAATTGAAAAACCCTTTTCTTTGCTCACAAATCACAAAAAAACTCACAAACTCACTTGATCTCTTCGCCGAGCAAGTAATCTACTGAAGAAGGTAAATGAATTGATTCTAAATTAATCTACTCTATTAACTTAGGAAGAGGAAACTCATCTTCAGTCGGTCACCATTTTTTTCTTTCTCCAAGGAAGTGCATCTCAGTAGAAATCTTCAACTTTGGGTTCACCAGAAGCTACTTTCCAAGAAATGTCTAACGACATTTTGAAGAGAGATAAGGGAAAACTATGTCAGTTCAATTGGTCACGAGAGTGATATATTTATAAAATTGTTCTTCCACTACTCGGCTAACTGCTCCAATCCCATCAAAAACAGAAACAAACACCCAAAATACAATCAATGTGGCAGAAAACTTCAGAGAAAAGGAGTGTGATTTACAGCAGAGAAGAAGGATTCTGAGATTTTGTGTGATTTGACAGTGTTTTAAAAAGCCCTCTCGGGCACGCCCCGACTCAAGGCGTAGGTCTAGCGCCTCGCCTTTAAGGCGCACCTTTTTGTAAAGCCCCAAGGCTTAAAGCCCTGGCCTTGGGTATTTTTCATTATTTTTTAAAAAAATAGCAATGATTAAGGTTTTTTTTCTTTATTCCCTAAAAAGATCAAATTTACTAAGCCTAAATGTAAAATTTCTTGTGTTTAGGGGTCTTTTTTTTCATCACTTCAACTATGCTTTCTCTTCTTATTGTAATAATTTTATATATAGTGCACCTCAAAAAAAAAATTCCGCTTTTTTTTGCGTCCTGCGCTTAAGCCCCAGAAGATTATTGCGCTTTATTGCGCCTTGAACTTTAAAAAGCACTTCATTTGTGTAAGTTGGGTCTTTTATGAATTTAGGGTTAAATTGTGATGTTTAATTTTTTTTATTATTATTAATTTAAATCAAAGACCAGCCAGCAGTAGTATAATCATAGAACCACATGTACAATTAAAAAAAATCTAGTCACCTCTCTGTTAGAATTTAACAGTTCCTTAGTACCGATGGACCACTTAAGCCTATTTTCAAAAACTGAGGGACTAAAAGAATCCATTTTAAGAACTTAGGGATCAAATGCACCTACTAATAAAAACTTGAGGATTAAAAAGGTAATATTCCCTATAAAAAAGGGCATTTTCTAGAAAAGGGGAACTGCAGGTAGCGACTGATAATGATATCCTACCAACGTGATTCTCATGTACTAGTGTTAGAGTAAAAGTTAGAAATTCAAAAGAGGGGGGGAGCCCTACAAGAAAGGATGATTACGTGTTGAAACAGTACAAAATATGAGACTTTCTTTTTACCTGATCATTTTTTCAACCTGTTTGGCAACACTATACTCCAGATCTGCTTCTTTCTGCTTTGTACGCCCAGATTTCGCCATCTTCTTTGATTCTAATACTCTTGGTAAAACATATAACTGATAATCCTCGTGTAGATGTATGAACTACATGTAAATAGAACCAACGATGAGACAGAAATGAATTTTAAAAAAATATTTAAAATACGGGCTTCCAAAGTTTATTCTCTAACCTCATCTCGAAATAATGAAAGAATTAAGTTTTCCTTCAGTACGACCTGAAATGTTAGGATGGAGGATGAGAGAGAAGAGAACAAAATCCATAAGAAATCATTGAAATATATATGATGCCGAGCTTTTCTTGTTCATTGAAATAATGATAATGATTTAGTAATAAGACATAAAAGAAATAAAAAAGTTCGCTCTCATCCCCACGAAAGTGAAAACAATTCTATAGAGAAGGGGAAGTAAGCAACAGAAGGGAGGGATGACAAGCACAAAACTATAATATGAAAATGGCGAAAACCTCTCCAAGTAGCTTGTACCAAGAAGCCAACAAACAAGGTACTAAAATATTTGAGACTCAACAATGTGTTGGAATAATCAAGAAACAGATATCTTTCCACAGGTTGATAAACTCCACCAGAATGCTAAGGCTTTTCTACTATTACGTACAAAGAAAGGAATAGGATGCCATTAAGATAAGAAATTCCAACTTCTGAATCACAGCACAAAGTTTGATCTTCATGTCATTTGCTTTCTTCTGCCAAGATCTAACAAAAGTGAATGCCTTTTCTAGGAGAAATTATTCGAGAATGCCATAATGTGGCAGGTAGTTCCGCATTGTTGGATGTATGAGAAAGAAACTATAAAAGTACCTTGAAATTATATCGAGTGTTACAGGAAAATGCAGATTTTCAAATTCATATCCAACTATTATTATGAGGCAGCCACATTAGCGGCTTCATACAATAAAATTTCCTTTTTGAGAGACCCCTGTAACGAAAAAGCTCCTTTTGGTTTCCCATCAATGACAACAGAGAAATCTAAGACTAGAAATACAACCCCACATCCACCATTTCCAAATAATCTAAAACTCCGAACCTACCTCATTACTGTGGCCTTTATGTGGACTATTGGAAGACTACCTCTTCCTTTGTTTTTCCAAGACTCCATCATCACCCATCAACTGCTTTCTTGGCCACAACTAGAGTCAATAATTTGTGCAATAATGGTAAAAGTAGCCTGAGATATGAAGATATGGAAACAGCACAATTTTCAAGCTCTTCACCAAAGACTTCGGCAACGATCATATGGACTCAAATTGTGAGACTAATTAATGCATCAATGAAAAGTTCTTGTTTCTATTTTCTTAAAAGAAAACCTAGGGACTTCTAGAGCATTAGCTTTCTTTGAAATAAAAGTAATAGTCTCATTCATAGTTCTGCTCACAGTACCTTTATGAAATAAGTCCCTGTACCTCTCCATGACCATGATACCTCCTTTTTGTGGGAAAAAAAGGTATTAAATAGTTCACTCCATAAAAGTTTTTGCCCAGAGATAACATGAACAGGGGGTCCAAGTCACTGGGGAGGATTTTAAATCATAGTGCCTAAAATTGTGAAGAGTCGATCCAGTAAATTTACCCAAATATAAGCAACTGGAGATGACATCAAATTAGTACCGACATGATGCATGAACCAAAAAATATCAACTACAATAGATAGGAGTAGGACATGAATATATTTTTAGTTCACATGAAAACTAAGCAATAAGGAAGGGACTTATAATTTAGACGCAAGTACCAGAGCAATGTCAATGCTGGTTACACGAAGCAGCTCATCAGGGCAAACAAGATACCCAAACAATACCCATTCCCGATAGGAGGTGACATTTGCAAGATCTTGTGCTCTCTGCACAGGAAGTGGAGGAATAAATTACAAGAGTAAACAATAAACAAAACACTACTTCAAGAGGTTTCTAATTAGCAGTAATTAGAAATAGAAAAATTATCCAAAGAGAGGTTTACCATTGGATGAGCAGAGTTCGTAAGTATGTCCGGGTATCGAGGGTGGTATGGACTTAGAAATCCTTCATTTCTAAGTTTTCTTGTATCTGTTGACAGAAAAATAATAGGACCCACGGCCTCTAAGACCTGAAATGGCAAACTAAGGATTGCATTACAACTCTTCACAAGTTACAAACTTTTCATTCAATACCGAAATGAACAGAGAAGAAGAAAGCATCAGAACAAGTCATACTTATTCCCAAAGATGCAAGATTTACTCAGTAAAAATAAATCATGAACGTTTATTTGTATAAAATTTAGCTAAAAACCATTTAGTGCAATCATCTCAAAATTATAGAAGAAAAGCAGAGAAAACTTGCTTCAGTCTTGAAAATTGAATAGGGTTATAGTTGGTCAGATCGTTTTGGTCTGGTTTGTCTCATTGATTCTTCAGGGTGCTTTCTATCCAAGCTTTTGATTTAGCTTGTATTCATCTTCAGTCGTAATAGTCTCTTATTTCTTTCCTTATTTCCTTGGAAATTTTGTATTTTGGAACATTGGTTTCTTTTCATTTTATCAATAAAAAGTCTTTGTTTCCTTTTCAAAAATAATAATAATAATAATAATAATAACAAAATAACTATTACAGATAAATATCTTTTCTTTTCCATATTCCTTTTCCTTGTTATTATATAAGTTGAGACTACTATTAAAGCTTGGCTGCAAGAATTTACAACACCATTTCGATCATTTTCAAATCTTCTAGAGTTAGAACTATAAAACTTTGAGGACCAAGGGGAACTATTTCTCAAACCTCATCGACTAAGAAAAAGTATTTCTCCTTTCTTTAGTTTGCTTGGTAAGATGTCTACTATATGTTTGCACCACTTCCATCTTTCTCAAATTTTATATATAGAGTTTTGGGTAAATTACAAGTTTGGTCTCACAAGACACAACTTTGATGATTGTATTTAATAAGACCATAAACTATAAAAATGTTTAATTAAGTCCCAAAACTTTTAACTATTATGGGTTAACCTAGTGATCAATAAAAGTCAATGTAAATAGTGAAGGAATGGGTTGAACTCATTTTGGCCACCTAGAACTACCTTGGATTAAAAACCCTACGAACTCTCTTGGCAACAAAATATAGTAGGGCCAAGTAGTTGCCATATAAGATTAGTCATGGTATCTTCAAGTTACCTTGGAAGCTGACAAATATTAGGGAGGAAAAAAGAGGAAAGTGGTTTGTTGCATTGTGGGTATGGTAAATGCTATTTTTGGGAAGATCATTGGGTGGGGGACAGCTTTCTTTCTTCTACTTTTCCGTAACTTTATCACTTGTCCTCCTTCAAAAATCATATGATCTCGGATTTTTTGAGTTGGTCCGGGAATTCTATGTCCTTTTCTTTCGGGTTCCGTCGTAATTTGTCCGATAGGGAGACGACAGAGGTTGCCACTCTCCTTTCTTTATTGGAGGCATGTACTTTTAGTTTGGGAAAGAGGGATGTTCACATTTAGAGTCCAAATCCTAGTGAAGGATTTTCTTGTAAATCCTTTTTCAGATTGTTGTTGGATCCCATCCCACTAGGGAGTTGATTTTTTATATGGGCTAGAGAATTAAAATGCCTAAGAAAGTCAGATTCTTTACTTGGCAAGTTCTACTAGGTCGGATGAACACCTTGGATAGCTTACTAGGAGGAAGACCTCGCGAGTGGGGTCTTTTTGACGTATTCTTTGTCAGAAGGCAGAGAAAGACCTTGAGCATCTCCTATGGGGATGCCAGTTTGCACAAGCGGTGTGGAGTTATTTTTTGCAGGAGTTCGGTGTTCGGATAGCTGGCCAAAGAGACGTTCATACTACGATTGGCGAGTTCCTTCTCCATTCACCTTTCAGAGAGAAATGTCGTTTTTTGTGGTATGCAAGGGTGTGTACAGTGCTTTGGGATATTTGGGGGGAGAGGAACAAGAGGGAAGGATAGGGACCCTAGTGAGATTTGGTCCTTAGTTAGGAAAGTTTCCTTTTGGGCTTCAGTTTCGAAGTTTTTTCTGTAACTATTCGCTTGATAACATTTTACTTATTTGAAACCTCGTTCTTTAGTAGGGGTGTTTTGGTGGGTTTGTCTTTTGTATGTCCTTGTATTCTTTCATTTTTTTTCTCAATGAAAGTTGTTGATTTTATCAAAAAATTAGAAAAAAAAAAAATATCTAAATTTTTAATAATGTGTCTAATAGATTCCTAAATTTTAAAAACTATCTAATGAGTCCCTTAACTAACCATGTGTCCGAAAGTATTTACACTTTAAAAAGGTTTTCATAAATCATTAAACGATTAGACACAAACTCAAAAATTTAGAGACCTATTAAATACATAATTAAAAGTTCAACAACTTATTAGACACGACAGTAAAAGACTAAGGACTTAATAGACTCCAAATCCAGGACCCATTATAATTTATACACAATTGTTAAATGGACCAAATTTAAAAATTATAAATTAACCTATAATTTATGTTTCTGATTATGCCCAGAAAAGAAAGGCCATTTTGTAAATTACTTTCGTTAAAATAAAGTGGGGTTAACCTCTCCAATACGTGGGCTGACAAAATTTAGATCCTCTTCTAGTCCTTTCAGAGGTGGATCATATGAGTCAATGAATTGAACCAGCCTGTAACTCATTTAAAAAAAAAAAAAAAAAGGACATAAAATGAATAATTTGTCAGTCTGAGAAGATGATTTGCTTTGAAACTATGAAAGTTAGAGGTCATCATGAAAATAAATAAGTTTAGCATCACCAATCAAATGACATATTATTAAGTTGGCTAAGAAAATGGCTAACAATAAGAAGGAATGCCTAAATTTTTCTTATGAAAACCACTACTTTCGTCGAGAGAAAAAATGAAAGAATACAAGGGCATATAAAAAACTAGTCCACAAAAGAAAGGAACTCCCTCTACAATAAGAAGAAATGCCTAAATGACTGGTTACTGGAGCTATGCTAAATCCAAAAATAAGTCTTCAGCTAAATGCCGTGGTAATCCTCAACTTGTAAACAAAATTAATTTTGTTTTCCGTCCAAAAGTGCAAAAATGATGCAGTTAAATAAAGAACATAATTTTTCTCTCTCTGGAATTACAAACAGTGACAGGCTGAGGTAGGACTTAAGGAATTACTATGCCTCATACCGATGATAAAAATCACAGTCTCGGTCATTCCTTGTCATGGCATGCAAGAGGTTATAAATCTGAAGCATCATTTTCCTTGGCAACTGTCACAAAACCATTATCAGCAAAATCAAAAACTAAGATGTCAATGAAAATACTGTAACATGTATAGTTGATAACCCCTTATATTAATGAAATTGAAACACGGGGAACAATACTAAAAACAGCAAATCTTGTAGTTGACTTGCCTTGTGAGCGAACAAGTTAACACGGACGAAGGAACAAAATAGATCCATAAAAGCATGCAGGATAACTGAATTTTGATGGGGCTGCAAAATACTGTCACAAGTTATTAGAGATAATATACAGAATCACTGCCACTGTTATTCAAACAATAAGTACACCAGGAAAGTATGAGAAAAAAGTAGTGATACTACATATACCAAGTTTTACTTGCTCATTCAGCAATATGATATCAACATGGATATAGATAAGATAAATGCCAAAGCCATTGACATTTATTTCAAAAATATTCTTATATTTTTAAAAGTTGCAATATTATCCTTGACCTTTCGGCTTTCATAAACCATTAAAAACTATCCTTGAGGTAAAAACCCGATAGAATGTCGGTCAAATATTGGGACCTGGAGGAGGTGTGTAGTGACTTGGAACAGTGTGATGGTGTCCAAGTCCTAGTTCCCATTCCAAGTCCCAATTTTCGTTCAACACATTCTAAAAATTTCTACTGCAATGCCATTTTTTAAAACCTCTATGAAAGGTCAAAAGTAATATTGCAAATTTTGAAAGAACATAGGTATTGAACCTAAATGCAAAGTACAGGTTATTTTTCATAATTTAGTCTATTTTGTTTGTTTCTTAGATGCCTATAAGGGTGCCTAAGATTCCAGAAAAAAGTGATGAGGAACTTTCTTAGGGAGAGCACAGTGGGAGACTCAGAAAGCCATCTCATAATTTGGTCTGTAATGATCTGGAAAAAGCCTGATTCAATTACCAAGGTTAGGACTAGGTCCCAGAGTTTTTCTTTTTCTTCATTTCCCCTCCTTCTTGGCATGTTCAACAAGGGTGAAACTATAAAAGAGCCCTCCACTACATGCATATGTTGGTTTCAAGGTCATCCCTTTTTATGAAAACTTATACAAGTTACAAACTTAACTTTATACATATAGATATCATTCTGGCTGGCTAACATCTTCTAAATATTAACGTGACTGTCTTTAAGACTCACCAATAAAGTTATGACCGTACTACTAATGTCCAGTATAAGTCGCAGAGCCTGCTCTCGAAATGCCATCAAATCAAGCAGCAGCTGTTAAAGAAAAAGGAAACTGTTACAAATTATAGTATATGCTTGAAATATAATTGAGGAAAAGAAAAGTGAACATTTGAAATCGCATAGCAACCAACTTGCAAACTCTATCTTAGATTGTGGCTACTTATTGTGAAGTCATGAGTATTTAGAGTCTAAAGAGTTCGTAAGAAAATCTACATGTAACTATTGAACGTGCTAATATCAGATACAAAAATCTAGATTCTGACCTAAACAAACGCAGCTGCCAGTATAATCATATGAACATGCTAATTTCAGATGAAAGCTGGTTAAAGATCTACCAAATCCTACCTGAACCCAAGGTTCCAGACTCTGAATATAAAGTTCCGCACTATCATTGATAGCATCTAGAGCAATTTTATCAACCTGGGCCAATATTTTCCAACAGCATCTCAAGTTAATTAGTACTGTACAAATAAATGACCGATAAAAAACAAATGTGCCCAAGGGAAAGGACAAATACAAATAAAATCTTACACGTTCAAGTTGTAATTTGCTAAAATGTTCAGGGAATTTTTTAGAGAGCAATATGCAAATCCGTGGATGGTTAGGGAAAACTCCTGCTTTCCAAAATGCTTCAGAAAATACATGAGCAATTGGATCAGGATAGTCTAAGATTTGGTTCAGCCTATATATTTTAGCCATAAGACCATCTGCAACTTCAATAAGCTGGTACACCCACTGTACATTCAAACCCTTAAGAGACCCAACTGAAATGGGATTCTGGCCATCATGGGCAGTATTCCTAGTGCTCCGAGCTGCAACTGGAGAAGTCATATCCGGTCCCAAGTACTCGGTCCATCTCAATTGGTCATCCTCCCTTGTTCTCGTATTGGTGGGTGATAGAGATGGATCCTGAACTGAATAGCGTTGTCTCGATTTCGCCATTGATTAATAACTTCAATCCTAGAAAATCTGCAATTTCAAAGTGGGGCAGTTGAAAACCAAATATTTAAGTATAACAACAAAATCCTATACTCATTCTGTGAATACTAGAGAGAAATCATAAAAGGAAAAAAAGTGACTAATGGCTTTCTGTTCTTCGTTCCAGCTCCAAGAGTCAACCGTGGTGACAATACATCAAAAACTAACACCCCCCACATGTAGCAAATTCAACCTAAGTTCTGTAAAAGTAAAACCAATGTTTTTGTTTCGCACAGAAGCTCCAATAATTGAGAAGCTAAATGTTGAATTCCATGAGAACAGTTTAAAGGGTACAATCAGCTACCTCACAACAGTACTCACATCGAATTAAATTGGGTGGGGGGGAAAACAATCAACAATCACATTCATCTCCCGTGTTAAGGCGCATTACAAGAGAAGAGCAAAACAGAGAAGAAACACATACCTTGTAAAGAAGCTCAAGTGAGAGCATGAAGCTGAGCTCAGATCCGAGAGCTGATTGAAATGGCGAAAAGGGTTGAAAGGGTAGTTGGTTGAGTAGTTGAAGGATGAAGAAAATTGAAGTGAAATGAAGGTGGTGACGAGAAATGAGAACAAGTTGAAGAATTTGTTTCCTTTTCCCCTTTCCTTTTCGAATCAATCTCGCTGCCGTTTTTCAGGGAAATTTTATTGAGCTAAAAATGTGAATCTTCTCAGTCCTCTATGAACTCTTCCATTTTTAGTTTTTCATCCCTTCATTCTTAGTAATCTTTCTTTATACTCCTCTCCCTACAGTCTACACTGAATTTTGGGTTTTTCTCTTTTTTTTTTTTTTTTTTTTGAAAAATACCTTTCTGATTTTTTTTCTAATTTTTATTTGGAAATTTTTCACCCGTAGAAAAAAAATCTCAAACTATTTACAAAATTAGCAAAAAAAAAAACATGGATAAACTTCTATCAACGTCCATCAATGATAGACTTCTATCAATTTCTATCATTAATAGATACGATAGACTTCTATCAGATTCTATCAAATAAGATTAAAATTCTGCTATTTTGTGTAAACGGTTTTCGTATTTTTCTATTTTTAAAAACTTCCCTTTTTATTTAGTCTTTAAATTTCAAAATATTACATTATTAATTCTTAAATTTTAGTTCTTAAATTTTAAAATATTACAATTTTACTCTAAAAAAATTAAGTTTTATTTCAACTAAATCCTAAATATCAAATGTTACACATCTTACCTTTATTTTTAGTTGCATTAATGTTTATGAATTTATTTAAATTAATTATGAAATAAAACTTTGAATTTAGTTTTAATAATGATGAAACTTAATTAATTATAATTCTTTTAAATTAACATATGGACATTAATATCAAAGACTCAAAGTGTGTATTTGGTAAAAAATTGAGGCTAAAAATGTAAATATTGAAATTAAGGATAAAATTGAAATAAAACTCAAATTTAATAGATAAAATAGTAAAATTTGGAAATTTATAAACTAAATTGAAATCAAATTCAAAACTTAAGAATTAATATTTTAAGATCTTAAGATCAAATGAATTGGGGTTTAAAATGTGAATATTGATATTTATGGACCAAATTGAAACAAAATTCAAATCTGAATGATAAAATAGTTATCTTTGAAACTTATGCACTAAATCGAAATTAAATTAACTTTAAGGATTAAAAATGTAACCATTCGCACGTAGGAACCGAAATCAGATCCAAAATATTAGGATGAAAATGTATTTTCATTTTCCTTTTTTTCCGTCTCTTTTTTATTTTATGGGAAAAACAAAAGTGATGTGATTATTGGGAAAGGCTACGTATGAATTGCGTAATATTGAATAAATTTGAAGTGGATTATTTATGTTTTTATTCATGAAACAAAAATGTAGGTAGGTTTGCTATTTTCACAACGATTAAAAATAGTAATAATAATTAAAATTTTCAAAAATATTCATAAACTTTGTCTTTCGTTTAAAAAATATTTATAATTTTTTAAAATGATAATATTACCCTTTAACTTATTTTAAAATGTTCA
This sequence comes from Benincasa hispida, assembly GCF_027475165.1. NCBI lineage: Eukaryota > Viridiplantae > Streptophyta > Magnoliopsida > Cucurbitales > Cucurbitaceae > Benincasa > Benincasa hispida. Next base: position 28,759,334 of record NC_143485.1, read on the forward strand.
AAACTACTCTTAAAAGAATAAATTCATTACAATTTCACACAAATATAGAGAAGTGAAATATTGTGGCAGGGAGCTGATTATTCATATGTTGGTAAAATTTTACAGATTTGACTAAAAATATTGAAATTTAGGAACCCTTTGAATTGACTTGAGAAAAAAAATATTTTTAAAAAATTCATTTTTATTTAAACACGTTTGATCAAAACTGTTTAAAATACACTTGAAAATCTATTTTGGGTGGTTGTCACTTCAATTTCTTCTAAAGTGACTTAGGGTGTGTTTGAAATACATTTTCAAAAGTTTAATTTAAAAAACAAGTCATTTTATGAAAAATTAGAGTATTTGACAACCACTTAAAATGGTTTTTTAAGTGTATTTTAAACAATTTTGATCAAAAGTATTTAAATAAAAATGAGTTTTTTGAAAAACGTTTTTTTCTTAAGACAATCTAAATGGGTCCTTAGTTTTTTAAATTAAACACTTGTATTTCAAACGCATCTTTAATCTGCATATGTTTGAAAGTTGGAATTTCATATTATGATTTGATACATCCTCCTAGTTAGATAAAATTGTCACAAATTGTCCCTACTTACAAAGGAAAATGGTGAATTTTGTCGTGATTTTATTTTAAAACATTGATTATCTTGTACATTTGAACAAACTCGCATGCTTTCAATAATTGTTAGAGATCACAAATCGATGAACCTTGATTAAATATGCCTATAAATCAACCAAATAAAGTTGTTTCAGCAAGTTTCTTAAGTTGGTCGATTTGAATTGTTCACTTCTAATAAAAATATTAAGTCTCGTTTAGTAATTATTTTATTTTTTATTTTTGTTTTTGAAAATTAAGCTTATTGACCTACTTTCATTTCAAATTTCTCCATTTGTTATCTACTTTTCACAATTTGTTTAAAAAACTAAGCCAAATTTTGAGAACTAAAAGAAGTAGCCTTCAAAAGTTGTTTTTGTTTTTCTAATTTGATTAAAAATTCAATTATTGTACTTAAGAATGATGCATATCATTGTAAGAAATGTGGACGAAATATGCATAATTTTCAAAAGAAAAAACGGAATGGTTACCAAATATGACCTAAAAAATTTAAGATAAAATATTGAAATATTAAAATTATAAAATTAAAACATAAATAAAATGTCTTGTTTTTAACCAAACTTTAAGGCACTCTAATCATTTGATTTTTTATTTTTGTTTTTTAAAATTAAACTTATTTCATCTACATTTTTTATAATTATTTACATTTTTTTAAAATACAATGGTTGAATTCTTAGTCAAATTTCAAACATAAAAATAACTTTTTGAAAGCTATTCTTTTTAGTTCTCAAAATTTGATTTGATTTTTTAATCCATTGGCGAAAAACAGATAACAAAAGAAGAATGTGTAAGTAGAGTCGGTAGGCTTAATTTAAAAAATAAATAAATAAATAAATAAAAATTACCAAATGAAGCATGAGTAATTAAGATTTTGACAGTTTCAAGTCGGAATGAATTTCAATCAAATGTCATTGTTTCACATTCTCATTCCCAAATGAAAGAGGATGCTTGAAATGAATTGGTTTCTAATATTGTTTTCATATAAAATTTATTTTAATATATTTATATAACACTACTATACTAGTCGAATGTTCTAGAATTTGAAGTCAAATTACGTATTTAATCCGGTTGTAATATGCTTATCAATAAAGCAAGTTTAGACCCATTCCCTTCCTTTTTTCTGTTGCCATCCAAAGATAACTTTTATTACATTTATTTAAAATATTTCTTAGAATTATTTTCAAATAAAGAAAAATGAACCAATTTATATATAAATAGAGTAAAATATTGGTCTATTGATGATAAATCGTAATAGATATCTATTCATGTCTGATAGATATCAATCACGGTTTATCGCCCATCGATAAATGTCTATCACGATCTATCACTGACAAACAATGACATTTTACTATATTTGAAAAAAAATCAGCAATTTTACCATTTAAAACTTACCTTATTTCGTATTCCAAATAAGATAAATAATCCAAAACTATCTCTTCTATTTCTTTTACTTTTCTTTTTTAGTTAACCATATTGTGAGGTGTGAATCGAGAATCACTAGAATGGTAGTTATTCTCATCAGTTAATTATGCTCGAGTTATGAAACTTTCTTCATATTAAATTGTGGGTTAAAAATGTCAATATTTTTATTTAAGAAAAATAATTAGATTTATTATGTTCGGGTAATTACACAACTTTCAAGTGTATGTGTATAGTGATTACACAACCTCAAATCAACAGCTAGTCATGTCCCCCTAAAAACACTTTTAATTAATAAGGTTAAAAAACAACTTTATTTATTTATTTCCTTTTCTCTTTCTTTTTTTTTTTATTAAAAATAATAATAATAATAAATTGTATAGACAGTGTCATTATTAATGTGGTCACACTTCCTTATAACTCTAGTAGCATAGAAGACACCTTACTTTTATTTATTGCTAGCAACTAGCATTCTCCACCTTAACCTAACATTAAATCATAATAATTAATTATTTTAGATGAGATGAAGAAAAATCACTTGCAATTTTACACACACATGTATATATTAAACACTTCTTTGAAGTTCATTTAAGTAAAACAAACATACAAATACCCTTATTGTAGTTCTATTTGAAAGATTGTGATTAATTACGAGCTTATAACTCTATCGAGGCTAATTTAGCGTGTAGTGTATTTTTATTTGTTTGGAATAAATTCTAGTTGGATTTGAACATTTTATTATAAAGTTTGAGATCTTATTCCTGCTTAATTTTGAAGCGAAACTTGAAAAATTGCATGTTTAGAAATATATATTATGTTGAGGGTTGTCCGAAGCATGGTCCAAAGTCCACTGGCGGGCTTAAAATTATAGGGTATCAAGAGGTGGGATAAGGGAGCGCGCGTCCCAAAAGGAAAATGTCCATATCTTGAGGTTTGGGTTGACCAATCGAATAGGTAAATATATTTTAATCGAAAAATAACAAAATCAGACCCAGACTAGCATCCTGCAACCTCGAGCGCCAGAAACGTCCCTAACATTGTCGTTGTTGCACATAATCAGAAGCATGTGTCAAAGAAAGGGCTTATAATTAATCTCGTTCGACCACCTTGAATGAAAGAGTAAGTAATCTCCAAATAAGAGATCTAACCTTATTTCTCTTGTATTTAGTTGAACAAAACACTCCTTGTATTAACGTAAATAAGCATCAAAGTGAAGTAAATTTGGTATCACATCGTGTGAGGATCTCATAAACTCCTACACAGGTCAGCTTAGAGTATCTCGAAACCAAACCATGGAGAAGTGAGTTGAAGATTAGACCCACGATGAAGTCCTATGCAGACGAAATTAGAGTGCCAACACATTTTTTTGACTTATTTTATTGACTTACTTTTTAACTAAATTTTATATGAGCTATTAATTGGTCCATGAATATTTGTCTATTTTAATTTGAAAAATAATTAATTTCACTAATTATTTAAATTTAAGTTTAAATTTGACAAACTTCATAAAGTTTGTATGGGCCAATATGAGTATATAGATCATATGTATAAATTTCTTTTATCAATCTCGAGGTTTGAGGAACAATCTCCCCACCTTATATATTATAAAAAAAAAAAAAAAAGTTTTAATTTAGATCATGTGGTGAATAATGAATTCAAAGATAGATTTGTTTATGTAACCTTAATTCTCAAATTATACTAGTATCAATTATATTTTAGGTTAAATTACGAGTTCACTTCCTCATCTTTAAGTTTTCATCTAATAAATCCTTAAAAAAAATTTATTGTGTCTAATAATTGATATTTGTCTAATGGGATTCTAAACTTCAAAAGTGTGTCTTAACCTTTTGTTTCTCTCTAAAATATTTAAAAAATTTAAACAACTAATTTATTAGACAAAAAATTAAAGTTTATGCCTAACACGAGTCTCTTCCAATTTTGTGTATAATAGAGTCGTGAATTTTAGAAAATGTTAAATAACTTAATGATCTATAAACTTGTTATTTCAATTACGTACTAGACACTTCTAAAATTTAGCTATCTATTAGACATAATAAATTCAAAAATTTAATAGATACGTTTTAAAATTTAAGGATAAAATAGGCATAAATATAAAAATTGTTACGAATTTGCATATGAATTTGATCGAAGTATTTTTTAAAAAATGAGTTTAATTCGACGATGATTGACATACATTTCCTCCATAGAAATTGGAGTTATATTATATCTCTTTGTTTATTTTATTTATTTATTTTTATTTTCTCTCTCTTTGAGTTTTTTTTCTCTATTTTACCTTTTTTTTTTCTTTTTCTTTTTTTTTTTTTTTAAAAAAGATTTACGTGTCCAAGAGTTAGTGGAACACACGAACCTGAATGACCTGCTCCATAGTTTAGTTTCATTTATTCTTCTTATTTTTATTTTTTAAAAAATAGATATAAATTTTGTAGTTGACTTTGTTCTTTAAAATATTTCAATGGACATTTGAATCTTCAACTATTAAATTTCATCTCATTAAACTAAATCTCCATTTATTAAAATTGATCTCATTAAATTATATTTGAATTGAGCTCAAAAAAAAAAAAAAAAAAAAAAAAAGACAAGGTAAATCTAGTTGCAGAGTTTAACCATAACAATATAGAATTTGTTTGAAATATTTTAGGTTAAAATATTATTTCGATTTCGGTATTTTGAAATTTGTTCAATTTTAGTCATTGTATTTTTAAATATCCAATTTTAATCTTTATATTTTTAATAAAATTTAATTTAATTCCTCAAAGTTAATTTTTATCGAAATTAGCTAAATAATAATAATAATAATTTTCTTACAAAGAAATATAATATATGGATATGTTATCAATATTTAGAGTAAACATGCTAATAAATAATAAACTATTTTTAGAAACAATCCATAGGGAATACGCCATAGGAACTAAGTTTAACATTTATTGGAAGTATAAGGACTAACATTTAACCAACCTCAAAATATAACCAATATTTTATAAGAAAAATATTGGATGAATGTAAACATGTAATTTTAGTATTTATTGATACAATATTTGCAAAAGTGTAATTGTGTATCAAGTTATTTAATATATTCTTAAACTTTCAATTGAATAACAAATAAAGTTTATGAATTTTCACTTTATGTCTAATAAATCATTGACCTATTCAATATTTTAAAAAATCCACATACATGGAGCCTATTTGGGATGACCTAGAAAAATGTTTTTAAAAAATTCAATACACTTTTGATATAAACTCCTAGAAATAAAAATACGTGTGTTGGGCAACTCTCTCTATATATATAAGTTTGGTTTGTATGTACTAAAGGTATTTTTATTAATGTCAAATTACTATACAAGACTATAAAACATTAAGAACTAATATTTGGAATACTGGTTGTTGGAGTTGGTCGCAATAATTGGCTGTCAGTTGTGGTGCCCAGATTGGACAGCGACAACGGCGACTGAATTGACAGTAGGTTGCTGGCGGCACTCGCCACCCTTCGATGGCGATAACCGACTGGTCATCAGAAAATGGTTGACGTTGGTGGTCGCTGAAGTAGGTCGTCAATGGTGGTGGCCAATGGAGGGTAGTGGTAGCCACGACAACATAGTGAAAAGTGAGTAATTAAGGAGAGATTAATCATTAAATACCAAAAAATCATTTTTTAAAAGTTGGTTTCAAGTGTTTATCCTACACCAACTTATTTTATAAACTCATTTTTTTCAAAACTCGTTTTGATTGGTTGCCATACACTTGAATTTTTTTTGGAAATGACATTTTTCAAAAATTAAACACTTAAAAATTAAAGGTATTTCAAACACACTCGTACTAAATACAAAATTGAAATTTTAGAGTCCCATTTAAAAATAAATGTTAATTTTGTATCTAATAGGTCAAATAATTTTTAATGAATTTGAATGAGTTAGGAATATGTTGACATACAAAATTTAAAGTTAAGATTCTATTTGACATTTTTAAAGTTCCTGTGTTTATTAAACACAAATTAAAAAGTTTATAAACTAAATTTGTACTTTATCAAAAAAAAAAAAAATCACACAATACCACTTTTTTTTGGCTCATTTTATTATATTAGCTATATATATATATACACCAAACAACATTCTCTCTGCCAGTTTGAACATAACTCAATTAATTTATCCTTTTAGACATATACTTTCAAATAAAACTCGAGTATCAAATTATGTTTGTACTAAAAAAAATTATGTTGTTGTATTCAACATTCTTTATACCAAAACAAGTTTGCTGATGTATTCAACGTTCTCTCTGCTGTCACAGTGAGTTTAGTTCGATCTCCCATTTCCTTGTTATTATATTAAAAGAAATTTGGTTTATTTTTGGTTACTTCAATTTTAATGAAATTGTAAGTTGGAACTTTGGAAGTGGAAGACATACTTAGCTTGGACATTAAGCTACCATGATTGTTATCTCTCACACTTTAATGGTGATAATAATCTGAAAAAGATTTCAAACACATCAGCCACCATTGATCATGATAATGATTTAGTGTGACAATATATATATATATATGATTTGATAATGGTTAGCATATGTCATTAATGATAAACCAATAGCTTTATGGAAAGTATTTGATTAATGGAGTGTGGATAATAACAAACCAATAGCTGTTATGAAATGTATTTGATTAAGGAGCGTTTGGATGGTAGATATTGTTTCATGGATATAAATAGTAAATATATGAGATTTGAGTGTCTAGATTTTAAATGTCTGAGATAATTATTATTATTTGGATGTGCAGGATAATTAATGTCTAAAAATTAAATATTTGTATTCAATTCAATAGTTTGTATATAAACTAAAAGTAAGTATATTACTTAATTAAATAGAAGGGATGAATTAAATTTAAAATTAATTAATTTATTATTTAATTAATAAAATAAAAAATAAATAAAAACTTTTTAATTAAATATAATTAGATTAATTACTAAAAATAATAAATAAATAAATTAGAATATTGATAATTAACAATAATAATTTATATTAAATAATTAAGATAGCGTAAAATATTAATGACAAATATATTAGTTGAGATTTATTAAGTCTAAATAATATATTTATATTTAGTAATTAATTAAAATGAATAGTATTGAATACTTTATATCAATTTATTAATTAATTAAGCTATATTTTTACTATTCATATTCTAGATATAAAAATCCCACACTTTTGCACGGTATTATAAAACCTATGTCATATGGGTTTTAAAGTTTCATGGATAATAATATCTAAGTTTTAAAAAGTGTAATTCTATAAAACAAACAAAGATATTAAATGTCTCTCTGAAATCCCATGGAAAAACCTGTTAAACAAACGTAACCTTAATAGATAATAGATATTGTTCGTGATACATATTAATATGTTTTTTTGTTAGGTTATAAGTTTGAATCATCGTCTATCACATTATTTAATATTATTTAACAATTATGTAATATTGTGAAAAGAAACGTATATTTTATAATTTTTACAACTAAATTTAGAATGATGGTGATAAAATATAGATATTATTTTTTTTAGATAAACCATACAAAATACTCCTAAACTTTGTATTATGGGTTAAAAATAATCTTAAACTTTCAAAAGTTTCAAAAATACATTTAAACTTCTAAAATGAGTTTAAAAAACAAAAACCTTACCTTTGTCTTGGATTGAATCCGTTAGTGTTTTTGTGTAAAAAATACTCATAAACTTTCAAAAGTCTTAAAGATACCCTTAAGCTTAAAAAAAGTTAAAAAATACCCATACCATTATATGAACAAAAATCTTTAATATCGCCTTACTTCTTTATTTTCCATCTTTTTTTCTCCCATCTCTTTTTCAATACCTCTTACTCCCCATTTTGTTAACATTTATTTATTAAAAAATAATTAGATAAATAAAATTGCACACTTATATTCATATATGGACTATAATAAAAAGAAAGAGAATAAAGGAAGCACCAGAGGATTTTAGAATTTAAATGTTTTAACAAAATTGTGCGTTAGTAGTCGAGTGTCTGTTAATAATCAAATACATTTTTTTTTGTTTGACTATTTATCGTTGTGGTATATCTTAACGGGAGATTTTGATTTTGGAATTTTGTGGAATTTTATGATTTAATTTAAAATTTTGGTTACTGAAAAATTTTTGTAAGCTAAGAATTGGAAAATTAAGAGAAAAATAAAAGTATCTATATGAAAAAAATGAGGACATCTGTATAACTTGTTTTAAACTTGAATTTTTCGAACTTAAGAAAACTTCAAATAAATTGATCACCATATTAATGGTATGAACACTTTTATTTTTATTTTTTAATTTTAAAGTTATTTTGCAACAAGATATTAACATTTTTTGTTCATATACTAATGGTGAGTGTATTTTTGATTTTTTTTTTTTTTTTAAGTTAAGAGTATTTTTTAAACTTCTTAGGAGTGTTTTTGAAACAAAAGTTTAATAATTTCCATCCAAAACTAACAACGAGGACATTTTGAACTATTTTTGAAAGTTTAAGGGAACTTTTGAAAATTTTGAGGTTTTGTGTGTTTTTTTTTTTTTTTTGTTTAATATAAATAATTTAGCCTTATGTTTTTGGTTTACCAAAGTTTCTTTTAATTTGAAGAATTATTTTTCCAGAAATTAATTCTAATACGTTTAAAATCGGAAAATTATAATATTCCTCTAGAATTGTTCTCTCAAAAAATTTCAAACAAAGTTAGTAAATCCTAATCAAGAATTAAAATCTTGAAACAAAATCTCAATAGATTATTTCTTTTTAGTATGATAATTACGAAGATAAGAAATCGAACTTCAATGTCAATTACCGTTGAATAAATTCACTATGACAAATCTTAACAAATTATCGTTTCACATAAAAATTAACCCTTTGTATTACGCTTCATATAGTACGAAAACAGAAAGTTTTAACCAATTTATTATCTACTAAATGTGTTTCTTATTAGCAAAGCTATAAGACTATTCCTTTTCACCAATCTTGGTCTCTAGACCAAGCAAATAATGTAGATTGGCATATGAGTGAGCTATATGTCTAGGCATTAATTGAAACAATTGTAGGTTGGTAACTTGCTATGGAATATTGGGAAATAAAACAAAAGTTAAAACATCTAATCTAGAATTGAAGTTTATGAATGGTTAGAAAAACACTTTTAAAAAACTTAAATTCTATTTGTAATAATTGAGATCAAATTAGGGTAAAAGTTCTAAATTACTTTTTGACTGTTGAGGTTTTGGCAATATATTAATTTCATCTCTGAATTTCAAAATCATACAATCAATTTCTTCCGTTTTAAAAAAAAAAACAGTTCAATTTAACATTTTTCATTAAATAGCTAGGTACGTAAAGCAGATGATGATAATTATAAAAACAAACTTAGAATTTGATTGTATGATTTGAAACTTGGTCGCAGTCTATCACAGTTAGACAGTGATATCTTGCTATTAATTATAAATATTTTGGTTCATTTTTCTATATTTGAAAATAACCCTAATTTCTTTTATATTCGCGAGTGTTGAAATCAGTTATACAACAATTGGTTGCAGAAGTAACTTGTAGGATATTAACTCTTACCATAACATTAACTTATTTCCTTCTACCTTTTTTGTTATTTGCCTAGCTTTTATGATCATTAGGCTAACTTAGGAGAGTTAAAAATATATAATATTTTATTATTTTTTTAAAAATAAAAACCCTATTTTCAAACACATTTTGTAAACCTAGATTGATTCTCTTACAATTGATGATTGATCTACCATAAATGTGTCTTTATTTCCCAAAATTGACATATAAACTTCCCTACTTTTTATCTAAAAATAGGCCGATCAAAGCAACTTGTATTATACTTTACTTAAAGCAGCTGCAGCTATTGACTATTGTATCTTAATGCAGGTTGGTACTAAGACTTCAGTCTCTATCTTCTAATGGATCTATTCTACTATTGCATTTGTAAATCTTACCATTTGCTTCAGCTATGAACTCAAAAAAAAAAAAAAAAAAAAAAAAAGAAGTTTTATTTCATTTTGTTAATCCATATAGTTTCAAATTTTAAATTATACAAACTTAGTCCTTATACTTTTAATAAATTTTAAGTTTAATTATTCAAAGTTGATATTTTTAGAAATTGGTTTAATAATAATAAGTTTCATAAAATAAGACGAACAGTTACAAATGTAACAATCAGACCAAAAGTATTAGCATATATGACATAATGTAAACAAGATTACAAATATGTTAAAATTTAGATAGTCTATCAATAATAAACCATATCACTCGTAAGAGTCTATCAATGATAGATCATATCGCTAGTAAGAGTATCAGTGATTGACGTCTATTGCTGATAAACTTTGCTATATTTACAATTTTTTAAGAATGTTGTTATACACTTAGTCATTATTCCTAAAAATACTACCAATTACAATTACTCTAGAATTAAAAGATTTCATGTGAATATATTTCCATCATTTATAAAGGCGTGCTATTGGAGACATTTTATTTTATTTTTTTTTTAAAAAGATCAACAATTAAACTAATAGAAGTTTAATGAGCAATGACTAACATTAGACACTTAAAAATATATTGAAATTTAAAGTACATGGACCAAATTATATTTTAACCAAAAAAAAAAAAAAGGATTACTATATGAAGATAAAAATAAGAAAAAAAAAACTAACAAAATTAATTAGATCTAATATCTTTTTTTTGGTAGACGTATTTTTATAATATCTAATTTTGTCCATACAATTCAAACTTTTGTTCGATTTAATTCATACACTTTGAAAACAATGATACTATCTTTTTTTAAAAAAGAAAACTATTTTGATCCTTATTTACAAAAATCTAATACAAATCACTGCATATCAGAAACCTTAAAATTTTATTCATACCTTAAAAAAATGTGTAGCATTAAGCTAAAGTCTATGATAGACAAAAAAAAGAAAAAATGAAATAAAAATAAAAGTGACGTAACCAAAACAAACATTTTAAAATGCATTTACTAAAATAGACCAAAATCAAAAGTATAAGAATAAAAAATGAGCAAACCGACCCCAAAATAGTTTTAGTTTTTATTGGTTTCAATCAGACATGTTTTGTTTTAGTCAACTTGGTCATTAGTTTTGCTACTTTAGGTTGGGACAGTCCATTCTATGTCAGTTTTGGGCCAATCCAACCTGAATCATTTCTATGGATATGAAGATAGTCATTACAAAATGCTCATATTTACAACAGAAAAACCTGATATTGCAAAACTGTGGTAATAAGAAAACAGAGAAACTTTTCTGCCTCAAGTATTTTTCTTGCAATAATGATTTTTTCCAGAGGAGTTAACCTAATTCCTATAAATTAAATTCCTTCATCATATTGGCAATTGGCAAGACATCCTTTATCAGGTGAAAATGGGAGCTGTCCTTAATGCTTCATAAAAACCTGAAAGCTTCTTCATTCTTTACCTCATTCAACTCAAGCTCAGAAGCTTAGTAGATAAACCATGGCGAGTTCAGCCAATCTCTCTTTTATCGTTTCATGTCAACTCTTGGGATTATCTATTTTTCTTTTCTTTTGCATTCATGGAGATATCCCAGGAACAAGAGGAATGGGTGGTTTTGGCTTATTTGTTTTCTCTACCATAATGGCTTGAGTCGTTAAAACGATCCCGGTAATTGAGGCTGCAATCTGAAGCGCACATCTTGAAACAAGGCAAGGATCTACTACACCAGCATTAAAAAGATCTTCGTATTTGTCTGCCATTGCATTATACCCATGTCGCCAATCACATGCTCGAGTTTTCTCCACAACAACTACTCCATCATCCCCTGCATTACTTGCAATGAGTTTTGTAGGTGCAAGAAGTGCCTGCAATTTATTGCAAAATCTATTGAAAATTTTGAAAGGCACACAAAATTCTGATAAAAGGAGAACTTCTCTAAGCAATCGATATACGATATATATGGTATGCCTTGCTAATCCAAGAAAAACTGAAATATTGTGCCTGAACTTAAATTCACCATTCATCTTCTTCATAACACATAGATCATCTACCAAAAAACTGGTTCCCAAATCAAACATTCCATTTCACCATATCAAAGAGGTATTAAAGTAATAGCAGTTCGACTTCCAATAAAGAATGAAGAGAGGCGGAAACCATGACAGAGAAAAGGGGCATACACAATACCTTGCCCACAATATCAGCACCAATCTGCTCATCTTGATCTTCCATTGATTGTTTTATGGTAGGAAGCAATTCAGACAGATGAACATAGGTAGCACCTCCACCAGGAACAATTCCTTCAGTCATGGCAGCAAATACAGCATTCTTTGCATCCTCAATTCTGAGTTTTCTGTCTTCAAGTTCCACCTCAGTATGTGCTCCGACCTAACTTTGACCACATTACCACATCCAATAAAAAAGAAGTAGAAGAAAATAATTTTATTCCTTGGATGTTTTGCTGTTCATAAAGAAAATAAGATGAGCTGTGTCCTATTAGAAACAAAAAGAACAATAACATTAGTTTAGACAACTCAAAGCCCAAATCTGAAAAGATTAAACAGCAAAGAAGTCCTTTAAATGATTAGTCATTGATGCTCATCGTGATGTCAGAACGATGAGGAGTTCTTGACTACAATTTTCTTTTCATAAATGTCCTTCAGTCAGATAACAATTTCAGAGCTTTCTGGTAATTACTTTTTACTGTTATAGTTCTTGGGTGTATTAAAAGATTATCCTCAATCTTTTTATACACAATAGACTTCACTGATGGTCCCAAGTTGAGGCCTTGGTTAAGATGAACTTTCACTATATCTAGATGAGGTCTTTCCATTCTATAGCAATCTGAATTCCCACGCTATCTATTATCAGCGATTCAACAGAAATTTTGGAAGTTTTGGATGGACTATGCTTCCAAGGCTGTACAGCATTCTATATAGAAAGAGCTGTACTACCTTGGCCAAATACAGAACATGGATAACAGAAACAGGAGTTACTGGTTAAGATTAAGGTCTTTGATGATGTGGAGTTGGAGGGTCTCTTGGATGAGTCCATGAATGCGGAAAGGGATTCCCTTACGGTCCTTTTTGCAGAAGTGGTCAGAAAGGAAACTTGCCGTTAAAGGCAAAAAGTGAAGTCGGCTTGGGCCAAGGAAGGGGACTGCAACTCCTTGCTTTTCCACCGGGTGACGAGTGGCCGGAAGAGCAGAAATAGAATTGGCCACTAGGTCACCGATTATGGGGAGGTGATAAAGGAGGAGAAGAAGATTGAAGAGGAAGTTATTAATTTTTCCTCCAATATGTATGGTCCGGAGGTACCACCTAAACCCTTTGTCCAAGGGATTGATTGGAACCCCATTTCTGAGGAGGATAAGGACAGATTGTCTGAGCCTTTTACAGTTGAGGAGATTAAAACGACTGTTTTTGGAAGCGATAGTTCAAGATCTCCTGGGCCGGATGGGTTTACTATAGCCTTTAACCGAGAGAATTGGTCTCTTGTGAAGGAGGATCTCTTGACAAAGTTTTCCAGGAATTTTACGAAAGGGGGATCTTAAATAACTCTATGTTGAAAACCTATGTTTGCTTGATCCCGAAGGAGTCAGTGACTAGTAGGACTTTAGACCGATTAGCCTCATCACAAGTGTGTATAAAATTTTGGCAAAAGTGTTGGCGAATCGGATTAAGAGGGTGCTTCCGTTGATTATTTCCGAAGTGCAAGGGACCTTCGTGGCAGGGAGGAAAATTTTGGACCAAGCCCTTATAGCTAACAAGGCGATAGAGGACTATAGAGCTAGAAACAAGGAATGGGTGTTGTTTAAGATTGATTTTGAAAAGGCATATGACCATGTGGATTGGAATTTCTTGGACAATGTTTTAGAAAGGAAATGTTTTGGTTATAGATGGCAAATGTGGATGCGGGGTTGCCTGAGGAATGTGAGCTACTCCTTTCTCATGGGAGCCCTAGAGGTAAAGTGACAACATCGAGAGGTCTAAGGCAGGGAGATCCTCTTTCTCCTTTCCTTTTTCTCCTGGTTGTGGATGTGCTAAGTAGAATGGTGCATAAGTGTGTTGACGCTAAGTTAATCGAGCCCTTTGAGGTGGGTAGGGACAAGGTGTCCCTTTCCCATCTTCAGTTTACTGACGATACCCTCTTCTTTTGCTCTGGAAATGTAAATTTTTTCTTGATGCTCAATCACATTCTTTCTTTCTTTGAGGAGATGTCGGGTTTGAAGATAAATAGGGGAAAGTGTTGCGTTTTGGGCATCAATAGTGAGGGGGATAAGATTAACAGATGGGCGCAATGGATTGGCAGTGAGGTTGAAAGCCTTCCCTCTTCTTATCTGGGCCTTCCTCTTGGGACTAATTTGAATTGTGTTTCCTTTTGGGACCCTGTGATGGATAAAGTCCATAGTAGGTTGGCTTCTTGGAAAAAAAAGTTTCTTTTCCAAAGTGGGTCGTCTTACTCTGATTAAATCAGTCTTGAGTGACATGCTAGTTTATTTCTTCTCTCTCTTTAAAGCTCTGGGTGAGGTGTTCAACGTTTGGAGAGAATGATGTGAGACTTTCTTTAGGAAGGGATTGATGAAGGAAAAGGAAAAGGATCGCAACTTATCAGTTGGAAGGTCATCATAAAACAAGTTTTCTTGAGGGGTTTAGAAATTGGGAACCTTAGGACGCATAACAAAGCCCCTTTAGCCAAATGGCTATGGCGTTTTTCCTCTGAGCCCAATTCTCTATAACATAGGCTTATTGCTAGTAAACATGGTCCCCATTCTTTCGAGTGGCTGGCTAAAGAGATTAAAGGAACTTACCGGAATCTTTGGAAAGATATTTCAAAAGAGCTCCTTGCTTTTATTCTTTGGGTTTGATAGGCGAAGGGAGAGAGGTATTTTTTGGGAAGACCTTTGGGTGGGGAAAGACCTCTTTGTGGGGTTATTTCCTCGACTGTATCATTTATCTTCTCTTAAAAATCATTTTGTGTTCGACTTTTTTGTGTGGACCGAGAGATCTTGTTCGTTTTCATTTAGGTTCCGTCATGCTCTTTCCGATAGGGAAACGATGAATGTGATTGCCCTCCTTTCTATTCTTGAGAGTCACCCCTTTCGCCTTGGGAGGAGAGATGTGAGAGTTCGGATCCTAATCCTTTGGAAAGGTTCTCGTGCAAGTCTTTCTTCCAGTGTTTGTTGATCTTTCTCCTGAGGGTAAGTCTATCTTTTCGTTGTTGTGGAGGATTAAGATTCCTAGAAATGTGAGATTCTTCACTTGGCAGGTTCTCTATGGCCGTATCAGTACACTGGATAGGCTTGCTAGGAAGTTGTGTTTGTTGGTCCGGCCTTTTTGTTGTATCCGGTGCAAGAAGGCAGAGGAAGACCAGGACCATATTTTTTGGCATTGTGATTTTGCAAGCTTCATTTGGGACTCTTTTTCCAAACGTTTAATTTGATGTGTGCTCGTCAAATAGATGTTGAAGATATGATCGAGGAGTTCCTCTTCAATTCACTGTTCAGGGAGAGAGGTCATTTCCTTTGGCTTGTGAGCGTTTGTGCTATTGTTTGGGATTTACAGGATGAGAGGAATATTAAGGTGTTTAGGGGGGTTGAGAGGGAAGCTAGAGATATTTGGTCTCTTGTTCGTTTTCATGTTTCGTATTGGACTTCGATTTCGAAGGTTTTTTGTAATTATTCTATGGACACGATTCTGTATAGTTGGAGTCCCTTCTTGTACTGGGACTCTCCCTTTTTTGTGGGTTTGGTTTTTTGTACGCCCGTGTATTCTTTCATTTTTTTCTAAATGAAAGTTGTTATTCTTATATATTTTTTTTTTTTAAAAAAAAAAGAGAAAAAAAAAGAAGGAAAAAACAGATTCCATAAATTGGAAGAATTCATCAGAGAAATTGGGGGTAATTCCAGTTGGCTTTGAATGAGAACGGTAGAGTTTGGTTTCCCGATTCTTCATGTTCCTTTAATGTCCCGGACTTCCGGTCCCCTTTACATGCTCACGATGGAACAAGAAGCATTTAACTTTCAGCTCTCTGAGCCTATTGGAAGGCAAGCTATTCTAAGATGTGCAAGGCTTTCTTCTCGATCATGTTTCACAAGGGTCTCAAACACTTCACAGAACCTCTCTCATTGGGACTGTCAAATTTCCCATGCTAAGGCAAAAATCCTCTTGTGTAATGCAACGAGGCTCTCCTCTGGGAAGTGAACTGGGAAAAAGAGTGTAAGGGCCTTCCAAGGAGAAGGCCACAAGGAGGATCTTTAAGAAACTGTTGCCTTTGTGGTCTCATCATGGAGCAATTCTTTCTGCATTAACCACCTATATTCAATTGAAAAGGATTTTTGTAAACCTTGGCCTTTGTGGGGTCTCTCCCTTTGATACATAAGATACTTCAACTTCCATTTAACTACTGTACTAAAAAGCAATATGTTTTCAGTTAATACCACAAGGAAGAATTAAACCCTTCGCCATGGTTCCCATAGCTAATAAGAATCAGAATTAAATTTCAGTTAATCAGGACCAGCGTATGACATTTTTGGAAAATCATGTAGTCAAATAAATTATGAGAATTCTCACAAAAGCTGCAACCCCAAGTAATCCTTTAAAGCACAAACCTTGATGACAGCAACTCCACCAGAAAGCTTAGCAATCCTCTCCGACAGCTTTTTTGAGAGGTAGGAATTATCTGTTTCAACAAGATCCTTCTTAATCTGTGAAATTCTTGCTTGAATTTCAGCTTTAGTCGAGGGATCTGCAACTATTGTTGTTGAATTAGATGTTATAACTACTTTCCTAGCAATTCCAAGCTGATCCGAAGTAGCACCCTCAAGTCCTAGTCCCAAATCTCCAGAGAGAAAATCAGCACCTGCAAATTTTAAAATAAAGTCAACCATCTATATTGTAACATAGTCAGATACTGAAATATAACGTCACAAAGCAGTTGATCACCTAAGCCAATCAGATCCTTTAGACTTTAAACCACGTATAAAATAAAAAGCTTTCCACCATCTAAGTCACTGGAATTCTCACAATATATAAGAAGGCTTCTTATGTTCTTTCAGATCCAAAAAAAAGATTCAGAGAGGGATTTGTCCGAGATTGAAACTCACATCAATAGTACGTAAACCTTCAAACTGAAAAACGGTGAAGCCCAATTTTTCTCTTGAAGCAATGCAAACACTCTTTGAAATCCAAATTTTTTTTGTAAAGCAAGTGTTAAATCATCAGAACCCACAAGCTTAAGTTGATGGGTTACAATATATTTAATTATTATCAATATTTCAATGTCCTTTCTCACTTGTGGGCTTGGAATCCATAGAAGGTCCAACAAATAGAAATCAATATTAATTGGAGAAAAACATAACATTGTAGGGGTTTGTTCCCAAGACCTCCTACTCTCATATCACGTAAATCACCACCAAAAACCCAAAATTTTAAGTTGATGGAACAAAAGGCTTACCAAGCTTATCGATGGCAAAAGAAGATTAGAAACGATAGCATCAAAACACCTATATTGAGGTTTCAATTTACACTCTGAAAAATAAACCTGAGAGATTTAAATAGAGTTTTTATCATCTCAATTAAATAAGGTAAAGCTTTGAAGCTGTGTGAAAAGTTGGACACATTCCAAAAGTACTCTTGGATCTTTTCCAGCAACGAAATGAAAACTGACACAAAGGTATGCTACACAACCCCACGGCAAAAAGCAGTACAAGTGATGAACTGAAAGCCTAAGAATATATTCCGGCTATTTTAAGTGCTACTAAAAAAAACTGAACTGCAAATCAAAAGCTGTCATCTAGGTAAAAAATGATACATTCACAGTACCATCACAATGTTCAATATAATTATATAAAATTTGATGTATAATGTCACCGAACCAGAAAACCTCCTCTATTCCAAAACTCTGGTGCAAATGTACAAATGCAAGACAAGTTTTGAGTAGATTTTATTGCTTAGATGTCCCATCGATATAACAAACATTTAAGTGAGCATATATAACTGTCCGTAGAAGTATTTAGTTCACCTGTCATTAGTGCAATATCTTGCAATAGAGCTTTCTTTCTTTCACCAAGCCCAGGACATTTTACAACGGCCACATTAATTAAACCCTGTACCTTGTTCAGCACTAGGGTTTCTAGAACTTGTCTTGAGATGTCCTCTGCGATTATCAGCAGAGGAAGACTAAGTTGTACGGTCTTTTCCAACAAAGGGACAATTTCTTTGACAGTAGAAATTCTTTGATCGGTTACTAGGACTTTTGCATTGTCAAACTCCACAATAGACTTATCTTGGTTTGTAATAAACTGAGGCGACATATAACCTTTATCAATCTGTAGAAAGAGATACAACGGAGCTATAAGGCAAAATGAAGAGACAATGAGATAGATTTTGAATATTGCAGATGCACATCAAACAGGCACTTCCTAAGTGGTTGTCAAATAACTAATCATCTTTGCAGCTAAATCATTTACCTTCATTCCTTCCTCTATTATTACAGAAGTTTCAGAGGATTTGGATGACTCAATTGAGATCACACCATCAGGACCAATCTTTTCTATTGCTTCAGCAATTAAGTTCCCCACATATTCATCATTTCCAGAAGATATCATTGCAACAGCTGCGCAAAGGACAAGGCTAGTTCAGCACCATTTACTTCCCAAATGAAACTTCACCAGTGTTCAACCAGATGAGAAGAAAGAACCTTTAATATCATCTTTTCCTTGTACAGGAGTACTTTTCTTCTTTAAGACCTTGATTAACTCCTTTACAGTCTTATCCATTCCTTTCTTTAAGGAAACTGGATCAGCCCCAAAGGAAACTGCCAATAATCCAGATTTGATCATTTCACGTGCCAAAATTATTGCGGTGGTGGTTCCATCGCCAGCCAAGTCGTTCATTTTACTAGCAACCTGAAAGCCAAGAACTCAAAGATAATATATTATCAGATGTTAAAGCCCATCAAGCAAGGTTCAAAACAAGTAAGATTTTAATTAACCACCATGAATAACCTCTTGGATCAGAACCACTCCTGCATTCTCAATTGCATCAGAAAGCTCAATAGCTTTCGCAATTGTAACCCCGTCATTAATCACTTTAAGCATTCCCTGTTCAGAGAGAATAACATTGCGGCCTGCATATTTTGGTGAAAAATAACTAAAATATCTAAGACGGATAAGATATTATGCATCATTGTTGAACCATTCACAGGGTAGATTGAATAATAAATAACTAATTACCAAACGGTTCCAGATTTAAGTGGTCAAAACCACATTAAAAATTATTCACACAAATCAAATGAAATTAAACGCGATGAGAGAATCTGAAATGGCCAATCTTTCCCATCTTTTCCTCTATACACTTCAGAATTTGCAACTCCAGAAAATTGTGTTTCCTTTCCACAGGCTCAAACATTTCATTCTAAATTTCTTCAAAATAGAAATGATTGATTAATTAAAATATAATGCAAACTCATTTTCTTACTGAAATAACATCATGACCTCACCACTGTAAGTCCAGCACACAATTTTAACCAATAAATTGAACACAGTAAGAATTAGACATCGGCTTCCTATACACACACACACACACACACGATAAAAACAGAATTCTGCAAGAAATAGCGTATCCAAGCTCAAGAAATGGTGTAGAATTAAAGGAATAAAGGAAGTCCTACAAACCTTTAGGTCCTAAAGTGACAGAAACAGCATCAGCTAACTTATCAATACCAGCTAGCAAGGCCCCTCTGCATTCTTTACCAAAAGATATCCTCTTAGGACCGGCCCTGACGACAAAATTTCTCATCTTCCATGAATTTCTCGCGTACCCAGATAGCCTTTGACTCCCACCAAGCTTCTGCAGAGCACCCAGAAAGTCAAAGTGACAGAATAGAGAAGATGTGCGGTAACAGAGAAAGAAAAAGAGCTACCGTTACAGGGAAGAGAAGAGTTCGGGCAAAGGGCGGCGGTGAGGAGAGACGGGAATAAACTTCCATGAGGTTGTTGGCGTCGTAGAGAAGAGAGGAAGAGATGATGGTGGTTCATCCCAAGTTTTCAACAGAGGTTTAGTGGGGGTTTTATCTATTTATATGTATGTTCATGATTTGAGATAGTTTTTATGAGTCTTTTTTTTAACTCCGTTCTTGCTAACGCTTATGTCTTTTGACCTATGTTTTATATCCTTATACTTACGTCCCAACGTACTATTAATATTTTTATTGGCATCATTACGATAGAAATGATATGTCTAATTCGACAGTTACAAATCTCTTACACGATCACTTCGTTTAATGCGACATTTTATTTTTTCAAATTTTTTTCATTCAACCTTGTCTTGCGTCAAAAATGGATATGCCAGCTCGATTCTGACCCGATTTTTAAAAACTCATCGCAATGTATGAATAAATATATACTCATGAACCCATCTGAAGTAGAATAAACATGTACCTCTACTTCATGTCATCCCTATCGCTAGACTAGACATATTATCCCTACCATAATACTATGACGTAAGCATAAGGTCATAAACACATGAGTTTCTAAGAGACAAGTTAGAAAACATAAACACTCCAAAAACGGGTCATCCGTGAAAATATATATATATATATATATATATATTTTAATTGTAAATTTAGGTTGTTTCCTCATATTTCCTCTTGCTCTAAAATTTCAATGCTTTATAGATTTTTTTTATTTTCCATTACATCTCTTATTCATTGCACCACAATATCAAGGTTTTTTTATTATTTTTTTGGAAAAAAGAAAAACTATAGTTTTAGGACATTATTATATAGAAAATTTTCAAGATAGAAAAAGTCAAAATAACAAAAGAATCATTGATAAAATCCTTATATATATATTTTTTTTTTCTATTTTTGAAAATTTTCTTATAATTACAAATTACACTAAGGCAAATATTTCTATTACACGACCCTCAAAATTAGAGAGAATTAGAGTATTTGACTTGACTCGTTCTAATAATACGTTATTTTATTATAAAATTTTATACAGATAATTGTTTTAAATGACACCATTAAATTAATTCATTTTACTATATTTGAAACAACCTAAACAACCTAACCGTGATATTAGGACATTTGAATGGAGATGAAAAAAAATTGTACCATTATAATTTTCAAAATTTTCCATTATTACACCACTAGTTGCAGATTGCCAGACTCAAAGAGATTAAATTATTTATCTGGGTGGGAAAATTTCCACCAATTTCGTGAGTCTTACAAAGGAAAGAAAATCCAGAAAACAGAAGAAAAAGAAAAGGAAGAAATGTGCACTCTCTGGCCAACCCAGAGAAAGAAACTGATCTGAAGCAGAGTTCTCTCTCCCAGCTGCTGAATTCATCAAACATCTCTATGAACTCTCAGTGCTTTGAATCTTCTTCTTCACAGAACTTGGAGTACTGCTCAGAGTCCATCAAGTTTTTCAGTTCACCACTGTCACTAACCTCCACCTTAATTATCCATCCATTTTCATATGGACTTGAGTTCACCTACATTTAACACAAATGGATCAAAAACAACCATAACCCTGCTTGGCAGAAAGAAAACTAAGTGATGGTTCTTTTTAGCTTTCATTTGATGACAAAAAAATCACTCATATACAAAGAAAACAAAGAAAACTAAAAAAAAGTGCTATTTAGTTAGATTTAAACAAATGAACTTCTCTAAGGTTTCATTAAGATGCAGGAAAGGACAAAGAACAAGGAACAAAGGATAATTACAGAAGTGATCCAGAATATTGCTGTGTAAGTATGTATTTTACAATCATCAAGTTACAAAATGACTCAAAAGTTTTCAATAGTCTCAGAGGGGGAGGATAGTAAAAGAAACGGTAATTGTTAAGAAAACATCCAAAGGTATTGGCAGGTTGTCTCCGGAATATAGTCAAAGAAGGTTGTATAATCCACTTACACATTTACATTAACCAGATCTTTCTAAGCTTTTTCTGAAAAGGAAACGAGTGCATCTCTTTATATCACCCAACACAGACATGCTAATGAAGCACAAACACTTGTTTGGCTAGCGTGTCCGTGTCCAACACGTGTCGGACACTTAAACACTCCAAAGCTTGTTGGACATGTATCAAACACTTGTTAGTGCAGCAAATGTGTTAGACATGCATAGAGCACTTGTTAAGAAGACTAAAAAGACACATATTTGACAATAATAATAAATTTTGAGTGTGAATTACATTGAACTGTTTTTTTAAACATATAAATGCATCAATCCATTTACTTTAGATTTTCTCCTGATATAAAAATGATATATATGTTTAAATATATATATTTTTTTTAATAAATGTGTCATTGTCGTGTCCATGTCCTAGATTCTTAAAAATGACGTGTTGCTATATCTGTGTCATGTCCTGTCCATGTCTCGTATTTATATCCATTCTTCTAAGAAGACATGACAGGTAATGGTAATAAAACTAAGACTCAAGTCAATTGTTAAATAGAATCCATCTTAAGGCATCTAGAAGTGGAAAGAAGAAAGAAAATAAGCTTAAATCTTTCCAGAGCAATAATCAGGTGATTATTAAGAGCAAGAATATTAGATCAAGGAACCCACCAGACCAGGGGAACTGCTGAGCTCTTCATTGACCTCAATAATTTTCCCTGATACAGGAGAGTTAATATCACTGGTAGCTTTAACGCTCTCTACTGCACCGAAGCTGCCATCCTGTTTAACAGAGGTTCCAACTTCTGGTAATTCAACATAGACAACATCACCTAAATGATCTTGGGCATGATCAGTTATGCCAACAGTTGCTTTGTCCCCTTCTACTTTCACCCATTCATGAGAGGTAGCATATTTCAAGTCCTTCACAACTGCACAATTGGAGGTACAAGTTATTTCTCTACACTTATGTAGTTTTAAACATAAAATTGAAGGTTAGATATCCCATAGTTTCTTTTTGATAAATATTAATGCATTTTGAATAGAAATATTGGACTTCCTTTCGCAATCATGTGACTGTATGAAACATTTTATTCTCGAGTTTCTTTGTCTGTAAGAGTTAACATGCTTGCCTTTCTGCCAAAAATAAGCATAGCTCATTTGTACTATCCGACTTCTAGTTCGATTTTCCCACCCCACAAGTTGTCCAAAAGAAAAACATGCTTGCCTTTCCATAAGACAATGCTATATAGTTTGTATTTGTACATATGTAAAAGTGCTTCTTTTGCTTCCCATATGGATTTATACTTCTACATCCCATCCCTTTGATTATATTGTTTAGTAGATGCAAAAATCAAGAATATGAAGTGCACACTTCTGAAAATGAAAATTATTATTACATTTTGGATATAGAAGTCAAACCGAAAGTTATTGAAAATTAATACTGTTGGGAATGTGGTATGTGCATGGAGGGAAGAAGTAAGCAGCTAGAAAGTTCACTAAGGCACAGATGTTAGTTCGAATGGCAAGAATGAATTAAGAACACATAAAGAAATACAATGGAGAGAAAAAAGGCAAGTAGAATAGAATATAATATCTAATATTTGAGATTCATCACATCATAATTCAAATGGAAGGTGAAAAGATATGCATAATCAACAAATGCCCATGAATAGATGACATCTGTGAACCAAAAAACCGACTCAAATTTCAAAAAATCATAAAGAAGAATGGCAAATATTCATTAGATAATCAATGGGGGAGACACCTGACAGAAAACATACTAAAAGAAAACTTTTTTTTTTCTTGTTTTTTTTTTTTTTTTAAAAAACCATCCATTCATCTGCCAAAGATCTACCCACAAATATTCATTATATAATCATCTCAATCATTCACAAGACAATGAGACGTGACAGCCATACCAAAAAACAAAAAACGATACTAATCCTGCAATTCTTGAAAAGGGTCTGCCATTGATCAAACAAACGGCAAAAATAAACAAAACCCATCATGAGAAACTGAGATCTTTCAATGTCAAAAGCAGATCGATCAGTTTCACTTGTTTTCGCTAACATCAAATTAATATAAAACGAGAAAGAATGAGGAAAATCAATACATAAAAAAACGTGGGTTCGGCTCACCAGAAGCAAACCCTCTATAGGGAATAGAGATCCTGAGATAAGAAGCAGCTCTCGAAGCCCAAACCAATCTGGACGCCATTGATGAAACTTAGAGCACTCTGTAAAAAAAACCCTTTTCTGAACAAAAGCTTATTTTGCCGCTAATGCTTTTGGCTTGCCGTCGCAACTAAGAGAACAGTTTCATGAAATGCTTTTATTAGCTATATGGGATCACAGCGCAGTAGGGTTGGTGGGGATGCTTGTATACAAAATGTATATATATCTATATTTCATTTTTTGGGTTTTATACTTCGAATTTTACGTATTTTGGGCCAATTTCATTTCATTTTTTGGATGTGGGATGGGATCATAAGCATTAATCTGAAAATAATCCAACAAGGAAGAGAAATGAAGAAAAATAGAGGTTGGAAAAGCAATCCCACATCGAAGATTGTGACTGCAAGATGCAAGGTGGTGGGTCAATGTGACAACAACAAACCCACTTCACGTACAAAGTGATTGTTGGTGATCGGTGGCTTTGTTTGGTAGCAAATAATAAAAATTGTGGCTTTCTTTTCGATTTTTTCAAAATATATTTTAAATAATTGGGTTAAAATACAATATTAAATCGTGAAGTTTGATCCATTCTAATCTTAATACAAATTTTAAATAGACTATGATAGATATATATCAGTATCAATAAGTATTGTTAGATATCTATTGCGATCTATTACTAATAATAAATAGTAAATTTTTGTTATATTTATAAATAAATTGATTCATTTTCATTTATTTGAAAATAGTCATGTTAACGATTGTCCATTTTAGTTTCGCACTTTCAATAAATCTTAAATTTAGTATCTTAATTTATTTTTTTTTTACCAAAATTGAATATAATATTTTTCATGCAAACAAATACAATATGTGAACATGTTTTCAAACTTTATAGTAAAATGATAATAAACAATAAAAAAAATTTTAAAAATGAACAATATACTAATAATGAGGACTAAATTAAAAAATTATTGAAAGTGCGAAAAATTAAAATTGGACAATTGAAAATGTATTAACTACAATTGAACAAATTTCAAAATATCAAAATATAGGGATTAAAATCGTATTTTAACAAGAAAAAAGTTGTAGAATAAAAATAAAAAGGAAAAATGTCAAATGTATATCTAAATTTATTTTAATGCTTTATTCATTACCATTTTAAAATAATAATCATATCAATTTAAATCATAAAGTTTACTAAGAATGTGTGTAGAATACATTTTTAAATGTTTAATTTAAAATATAAGAGTGTGTTTGGAATGCATTTTCAAGTATTTAATTTAAAAACGAGTCATTTTGAAAAGAAAAAAAAAAGGAGTATTTGACAATCACTCTAATAGCTTTTGAAGTGTATTTTCAATAATTTTTCTCAAAAGTATTTGAATAAAAATATTTTTTTTTTAAAAAAATATTTGTTTCTCAAGTCAACCCAAACTCATTTCGGAAGAAACTGAAAGGTTTGACGATCACTTAAAATAGATTTTTAAGTGTTTTTTAATCAATTTTTATCAAAAGTGTTTAAATAAATATGAGTTTTTTGAAAAAATATTTTTTTTCTTAAGTGAATTCAAATGGATCCTAAGTACATCAATTTACACTTTTTATTAAATTTTATTTTGATAAATATCACATGATCAATTATCGACACATCACGTTTTAAGTTGGACAGATTTTTTTTAAAAGGAAGTTGGGTAGACTTATGTATTTAGAGTTTTAATTGATATAACATCATAGTGACAAATATAACTTGATTTTTTTTTTTAAATAGTCATGTTGAAGTTAGAAACTAAGAATGTGGTTTGAATAATTGTTTTTTAGGAAAATTATTTAAAATGATAAAATTGTTAAAAATATTTACACAAGATAACAGTCTATCTGCTATCTATCATGGTCTATCATAAATAAACTGATATTTTGCTATCATCTATAAATATTTTTGTTCAATTTTATATATTTGAAAACGGGTGAGGTTGATTTTTTTAATGGGTCTTACGTTGATTTTATTTTTATCTATGAATATGGAAATAATACTTTCCAAGAAAAAAAAAAGTGGGAACAATACTTTTATTCACAAGAAACAACTTATATCTTTTTGGAATTTACTATTCAGATGGATAATAGTGTGATCCCTATAAGAAATTTACCATTTGAACTAGTTTCATATCTATAGTAATGATATATTCAAAAAATTAATTAAAATGTTTTTATCCTGAAGTTTCATATTTATTTTTTATATTCTTTGAAAGATGAAGTTTCATATTTATTCTATTTAGGTTATTGAACTTTTAAACATTGTGATACAGTTTTTGAACTTTTGATTAGGAAGAACCATTTTAGATATTATCATTTTGCTATTTAATAGATTGTTCAATAGAAGCTTTACTGATTAATAGATATTTGAACAAAAGATGTTTAGAAACAAAAGGGTTAGATATATTGAGGGTGTTATTAATTGACTAATAGAAAAATTTAATAGTAAAACCAAATAATTTTTATGCATAAGTCTGGCTGAAGTGGCTACCAAAGTTTCATATTGGCTAGATAAAGAGAAGATCTATAGAATATAAGTGAGAAAAACTGTATCCAATGATATGGAGTCTTTTGGGTGAATAAAAAAATAAAGTTTGAGACCATTATAGAGATATCTGGATGGTCATTGTTATCCTCATTTGAGGACTTAAAAAACAAAAACAAAAAACAAAAAATAAATTTTAAAAGTTTAGGTCTCATTTGAAAATGCTTGATTTTTTATTTTTAGTTGTTGGAAATTGTATTTGGCTTCTCACATTTTCTTACTCATAGTTTTCATATTTCCAATGTAAATATTTGAACTCTTAGCTAACTTCCATCAATATTGTTGTTTTCAAAACTTATTAGAGTAATATTGTTGTTTTAAAACTTATTAGAGAAATATTGTTGTTTTGGGAGTTCGAGGCTAGAAGTCGAGGGTTGAGGATTCGATTAATGTAGAGGTCTAACGTTGAGAACTCGACGAATAAAGAAAAACTTGGAAACAATATGTATATTAGGGTTGTCGAAGGTTGAAGTTTCAACATACATAAGTCGAAACTTCAACCCTCGACAAGGAAGAAAAGTTGGTGAAGGAAATATTGCTAATTTTGTGATAAGAATCTCGCTCTAAAAGAAAAATCTCGCTAATTTTGTGATGAGGATCTCGTAGAGAATCTCGCTAGAAATGTGGGTTGAATCTCGTGAGCATCGCTAGGAAGACAGTTTGTTAAAGAAATGCTTGAGGATCTCGCTCATGAGGAGGATATCGCTCATAATTGTCTTCACTTTATTTACTTTCCGTAGAAATATATATATATATATATATATATATATACCAATGAGAAAAAAAAAAGTTAATAATCATTAATAAAAAATTAACAAAAATAACAGAATTTTGTTACAACTAATAACTATAATTGAGTAAGTTTAATGAAAGTACATATATTAAAATTGATTATAATTGAAATATATCAAATTTTTAAATCTCACTTGGCATTTAAAATTGAAATATCTTTTTAAAATAAATCAATTTATTCCTTAATATTCAAATCATAACCCCAAATAACTCAAGATAATTAAAAGAAAATTTATAAAAAAAAAAAAATAGTTTTTTTTTTCTCATTGGTCATATATATATATATATATATTTCTATGGAAAGTAAATAAAGTGAAGACAATTATGAGCGAGATCCTCATTTTTTTTATTGTATATTCAATTTCCTTTATTAAAATATTCTTTTAATTTAGTTGTGGAATTTACTAGCCTCAAAAGAACATTATTAAAATATTCTTTTAATTAAGTTGTACATTGTTTTTTTAATTAAGTTGTACATTATTCTTCTAATTAAGTTGTACATTATTCTTTTAATTAAATTGTACATTATTCTTTTAATTGAAAAACAAATATTTTTTTAATTGATAAATAAATTATATATATATATTTTTTCAGATCATGGTTTTAAACCCAGGACCTGTTGATCTTGTACAACCAGTCCATTCATTGATCATCTGTTGTATGGCGAGATCGTACTACTGGAGAAATATCTTGTAGGCGTCGAGAGGAGTTCTCCAACGCACTATCCTGCTCCACCCTCGAATACTACCGCTACTGCGCACATCTGGATTCTATGGGATTGCCAGATTAAGATTTATTCAGTTGGACTGGCATCTGATCACAGCCTTGGTCGAGAGATGGAGGCCCGAGACGCATACATTTCATATGTTTGTTGGAGAGTGCACTATCACTCTACTAGAAGTGTTGTTGGGGTTACCTGTTGACGGTGAGCCAGTCACCGGAATGATGTACGATGACTGGTCAGAAGTTTGTCAACTGTACCTCGGTATGACCCCACCTACCGAAAAGATTAAAGGATTGAGGTTAAGTTTAATATGGTTAGGAACACAATTTCGTGAGCTCACAGATGATGCAGACGAGGAAACTGTCATAAGATATGCGCGAGCATATATACTACAAATGATGGGTGGAAGTCTATTTTCAGATAAATCAAGTCATTTTGTTCACTTGATGTTCCTACCACTGTTAGCTACCCTTCATGATGGGGGGTGGTATTCGTGGGGTGGAGCATGTTTAGCATGGTTGTATAGATAACTATGCAAAGCAACAAGACCTGAGGTTCGAGAGATAGTTGGGCCTCTCGTACTTTTGCAACTATAGGCTTGGGAGCGATTTCCAACAATGACTCCACAGCTACAACATGTTAATGACGCTCAGTTAGCTGGACGAGCCTTTGGTTATCGGTATGTTGTTTTAATTCAATTTAATTTTTATATCACCGATCTAGTTAATTTAAATTCTAAATTATCAATTTAAAAATTTAGGTGGAGAGACAAATTTTGTGTGACTGGGATAGCCACACATGTAGTCAGCCAATATTCTCTAATATAATATTTTGTGTTTCAGGTTATTTGGGAGCCGTACAAAATTATTATGCATACTTTGCCTAATTTTTGTACGAATGGTCAAAATATATGGCGGACGATGAGTCCTCTCATATGTTTTCACATTGGTGAGTGGCATCTTTCTGACAGGGTGATGAGACAATTCAGTTTTCAGCAGGATGTCCCATCGCCTTGTAATACTGAACCCGTACTACATGATATTGACTTAAGGACTGGAGATTGATCCAAAAAAGTTGCACATTTGATAGTGCGATGGCACTATCGTGCAAGGTTTATTGCAATAGGGGTTTCTCTTGAACAGTTTGACACAGATGTCACTCCAGAATATATTCATTGGTATAATAATATCACAAGACCTACGTTACTTGTCCGGGAGCAGCTGTGGGTCATCTGGTAAATGAATGAATATTATCTAATTATTTTTATTTAAATTTATTTTAAATATTGTCTAATTGTTTTATAATTCACAGAGATCGAACAACAGTAGACCCTGTGAAGTTGCGAATGATCCGAACCAGGTTCTTGCTATATGTAGTGACAACCAAAGCTATATGGAGGAAATTCATTATATGTACAATATACCTATTGTTTCTCCACCAGCTCCTAGATGTAGAGAACCTATTCGGGAAGAGGATGAGTTTGATGAGATTGAACATAATGTGGAAGAGTTGCCCCCTATGATGCAGACGCAGAGTCAAACTGATTATGTTAGTCCGATGATGATGATGCCAGCATTTGGTTCAGGACATTATGACTTAGAGGCTGGTCCTTCGTCTTTATACGTGTGTGGACATGGTCGGGGTCGTGGAGAGCATAATGAATATTTATATTATAAAGCGCCTGCAGAGGTACTAGAGCAACATCAAGGAAAACCCGAGCAATATCAAGTTCGAAGTCGACGACGACAACTAGCTCGAAATTGACGACGTCCGCCTTGTGGGGCACATTGATTTTTATAATTATTTTTATATAAATGAGATATTTAATTTACATTTTTTTTAATTTTTATGAGATATTATTTTTTAATTTATTCTTTTTAGAGTTTAAATAAAATAATAAAATATTTTTAGAAATTATTTTTATAAAATGAAAAATTAAAAAAAAAGGAAGAAAGAAAGAAAGAAGAAGGTGGAATGTGTAATAATTAAAAAAGAAAAAAAAGGAAAATTTGTACGGATGACCCAAAAATTGAAGTGTACTCTCGTTCTCTATCAAAATCTCGCTATCTCGCTCTCGCTCTCGCTCTCGTTCTCGCTCAAAATCTCATTCTTTTTAAAATTTAAATAAAATAGTGAAATATTTTTAGAAATTGTTTTTATAAAATGGAAAATTAAAAAAAAAAGGAAGAAAGAAAGAAGAAGGTGGAATGTGTAATAATTAAAAAAGAAAAAAAAAGAGAAATTTGTACGGATGACCCGAAATTGAAGTGTACTCTCGCTCTCTATCAAAATCTCGCTATCTCGCTCTCGCTCTCGCTCTCTCTCTTACTCTTCATCTTTCTTACTCAGGCAAGGTCGAAGGTTCAAAATTTGACCTACCTTGGTCGAATTTTAAACCCTCGAGTTATTAAAAAAAAAAACAATATTTTTACAAATAGTTTGAAAACAACAATATTTTCTTAAATAGTTTCTAAAAAGACAATATCCTTTTAATTTTCCCACTTCCTAGAGCAAAAGATACTTTTTGAATTTTTTTTTTTAAATTTAAAAATTTAAGTTTTCAAAATTTGCATTTGATTTTGAATTTCTAAAACCCAAAAACAAATAATATAAACCAATAAATGCACATCATTGTAGGAGTGGTTTCATAGGCTTAAGTAGACACCGATTGGTAATATTTGATTTTTTACTTTTGAAAATTAACCCTATAAACACTCATCCCACCTCCAAATTTCTAATATATATATATATATTTGTCAATGTTTTAAAAAACAAGCCAAATTTTGAAAACTAAAAAATGTGTCCCATTTGGTAACCATGTCTTTTTTAGTTTTTGGTAATTAAGTTTATTTTCTCTCCATTTCTTACAATGATATGCATTTTTCTTAAGTACAATTGATTGAATTCTTACCCAAATTTCAAAAACAAAAATCAAATTAAAAGTTATTTTTTTTAATTTTCAAAATTTGATTTGGTTTTTTCAACCATTGGTAAAAAGTAGATAACAAATAAAAAAATTTAGAAGTAGAAGTAGTGTCTATGGACTTAATTTTAAAAAACTAAAACAAAAAATCAAATTATTACCAAAATAGGGCCCAAATGATTATCAAACAAGGCTTAAATGACCAATTGCAAATTAAAAAATATAGGTTCCATTTGGTAACCATTTTGTTTTTTGTTTTTATTTTTGAAAATTAAGCCTATGGACACCACTTTCACCTCCAAATTTCTTCATTTGTTATCTACATTTCACCAATGGTTTAAAAAACCAAACCAAATTTTGAGGACTAAAAAAAATAACTTTCAAAAAATTGTTTTTGATTTTGAAATTTGGCTAAGAATTCAACCATTGTACTTAAGAAAGATACAAAATCATGGTAAGAAATGTAGATGAAATAGGCTTAATTTTCAAAAACAAAAACTAAAAACCAAATGGTTACTAAACGGGGCCATATATTTCCAAAAAAAAAAAAAAGGGAGATATAACCAGAAAAAAAAATTAAGCCTAAATATGGTTGAAAATAATGCAAATTAGACTGCCAATCCTTTTGACATTTTGATCGAAGATATACCTTTTATATATATATATATATATAAAAGCTATGTTTATATTGTTAATGTAGGTTAAATAAATACATAAGTTAAATAAACAAACTTATCTAAACATTCAAACACACCTTGAATGAACTTTAAACAAATTCACATAGTTTAGACATTCAGATCATCCAAAGATTTGGAAATCCAAATTATTTATTATCAAACAAAGAACAGATAACCTGCAGTCACAAAAATTTCAGCTAATTTTTTAAACTGTGAGGGAGATCAAAGGTAATTTTTAGTTGAATTTTAATTCTATGGAAAGATCGGAATGTACAAAATAAGGCAAAGGGATAAAAAATTCAGACAGGCAAAAGAGTTTTCACATCTTTGTGCATTGTCCTAACAACATTAGTAACCTGTTCAATCTGCTCTTCACTTGAACATGCTGAGAGAAGTACTTTGGCAGTTCCTCCATCTGGATAACAACCAGCATCAATCATCTCTTCAAATATTTCTAGGCATCTTTTGTAAAGCTTCTTTCTCGAGTAAGCTCCAATCCGTGAAGTCCACGTCACGACGTCGGGTTCTAGATTTTTAGCTGGAAGTAATTGAAACAGCTCCTCCATTCTCTCCACAAAGCCTGCTCGTCCATATACGTTGATCAAGATGTTGTACGTGCTGATATCTGCTCTATATGGTCCTTTTTCCATGGTAGAAAGAAGATCTTCCATTTTTCCAAATTGACCTAAACGGCCATAAAGATTAAGCATGCTGTTCATCACAAATGTGTCAGGTTTCAGACCTGATTTATGCATCTGACCAATGATATCTTCACATTTAGCTACATTGCCAGCGTTTGAATAGGCAGATAAAAGAAGCATGTGGGATTTCATTGTTGGAGTTATCCCAATTCGTTTCATTTCTTCGAAAACGGCTTGCGCATCTAAATTGCATAATGATGAGAGTTAGAAAAGCATTATAACAAGAGGAGGAAGAAAATTATAGGTAGGAGTTTATTAGGAGCTGGAAGTAAATGGTGGACAACAATGGCAGGATAGTTCGGTTTTCTTTTTCTTTCCTTTTTTTTTTTTTTTTGATATCAGTGAGTGCCCAGCCAGCTCATGTATATCTCGACCAATCTCATTGGACAACCCGCCTGACCCTACAACATCTAGGTGTCAACAAAACTCGTAAGATAATAAACCCTAAATAGTTGGCCGTCATAAATTGAACCCATAACTTCTTAATCTTTTATCAGAGTCATGCTTCCTATTTACCATTAGGCCGACCCATGATGGTTGGCAAGATAGTTCAATTTAAACCTGTTTTTACGTTTAGATCATTCCCTTGTCAGTGAATGCAATTGCAACATACATAATTGGAGTTGGTTCTCTTTGTTTCTAGTACATGAATTTTTATAACAGATAATATGGATTTTGCAATGAGTGCAAACCTTGATGTCATAATGAATTATCAATGGAAGAACTACAAATCTAACTTGAGTTTAAATACCTTCATGGAGACCAGCTCTTCCATATGCATCCACCACGATGTTGTATGATGCTCTATCTGGTTCACATCCCATGTGTTGCATGAGTGAAAAAATTTCTGCAGCTCCATATGGAAAACCAGCACGACTGCAAATGACCAAAAAGGTACACTTTATAGTAAAGAAAAGGTTACATCCAAGGGCTATTACGGAAACCTAAAATTTTCTAATGCATGAAAACATAAAGCTTAAGCACAAAACATCAAATTTATAAGAAATTCTTCTACATTGTTCTTAGCCGCAGCATGATGCATTAAAAAAGTAGAGGCAATTGGTTCTAGAAAAAAGAAGTACAAGGATTGTCAGAAATATTACTACTATTAGAAAAAGGAATATTGAATTTCAATTGCCTACTGAAGCTCACTAGTCATCAATATCCTTATGCCAGCCAGACCTTCAAAGTACTGTCGACCATTTTGAAGTGAAAAGTGAATACGCACTTCGCTTTCAGGAATGAAGGACTATATCTACAAGATCATACCAGATTAGTTTTACCTATATGACTCCATGAGGGCATTATAAGCATAGACATCGGGTTCATAACCAGCTTCTTGCATTTGCTCAAATATTTCTTCTGCTTTCTCACAAAGTCCCTCTCTAGCAAGTGCGTTTACTAAAGCTGTAAAGGTGCAGATATTAGGTTTGCACCTTTGACTTCTCATTTCGTCAAATATCTTTAGTGCCATATGAGACTTACTTTCCTGCATAAACCTATGATTATTAGGCTATAAGGGGAAATATTAAAAATCAAAACTAATTTGAAATCCACATAAATACTACAGTAGATTCCAGTGTTTTATTCAGGATTGTCAATATCTTTACAGAAGCTTCAGGCCTTAAGATAGCTAAACATATTGTGGCTGGTATGGTATTAATCGCTCCATTGAATAGGTCGGGTAAGTAATTGAGGGCTTTCGTTGCTAGGTACTCTAAAGGATTTCTTGTAGGATTCTTGTTGGAAAGGATTTCTATAGAGCGCAGATTACTTTAACTAGTTGGCTTTCTCGAACTTTTCCTATTTATTTACTTATTTTCATTCTAAAGCACCCAACAATATTATCTTTGAAATTGAGATGAAAATTAGAAACTTCATACAGAAACATGTAGGACCAAATTTGGATGGTTTGTCACACCTAATGTCTCTCCCATTTGAAAGGGCTGGCCCAGGGATTGTCAACCACCTTATGTACAGAAATATGACACTTTGTCTTGGTGGATTTGGGGACCTTTGGAAGAGAATGCATTATGGCCATCCTCAATATTGGTCCTCTGATAATGGTTCGTGAGACTTGAGGTTGAGAGGAGTCTTAAAGGACGAAGAAATTGAAGAGTGGATTTCTATCAGATAAACTAATCTGTTCTACTACCAAAAGTTTTTTTACGTGTAAATGTAGAAGATTGCTTCTTCCATTTGATCTGTCTCAGTTTACGCATGCATTCAAGAAACCTGAATTGTACTTAGGCTAAACCAGACATGGTGAATCTGCAACAGTATGGCCTGATGAATTAATTTCATATGCCATGGTATGGTTCATTCACCTCATTAAACCCTGGTCCCGACCAAAAACCAGATGTTCTTCCCAGAAGTAGTTAGTAATTCAAAATTTCTTTCCCTTATTCTTATTCATTTTCATTATAAACTCTTTTCATGAAAAGTGAAAAAAAATATTAATATTTCAAAATGAAACAAGAAGATCAGTTGTCTCTGTTGCTAAATTAACTAAATTACAAATCCAGATTCAGAAAAGGAAAGAAGAACTACTAAGTATTTGCATAAAGTATTGTGAAAAAACAATAATAAATATTGAAAAGAAGAACACTAAAATAATAAAGTGTCGTGAAGAAATCATTGCAACCCAAAAACAGAATTTAAACACTTCAGTAATCAAGATATTATTTGATCTATCATACCTGTACTAAAGCAAATAAGACAACGAAATTCAAAAGTTGATAAAAGAGTTCTTATCTTTAACATGTTTAGGCTCACCTTTCCATACACGTTTATTAACATTGTGTAAGTATCTGTAGAGGGTTGGCAGCCATCTCTCTTCATCCTGTGAAAGATCTCTACTGCTTTGACATTGTTTCCACCCTTTACCAATCCATCAATATAAGCATTGTACACAATTGCACCTGTATAATGACATAAAGTTCATAACTTTCTTTGTTTCTGTTAACTTATCTTGCAAGGCAAACATTCAATTTCTCATGCTACTTGTAGCAATATTGTCCTATTACTTTCTAAATATCATCGATAATATTTAAAACGGCAAGAAAAATAATGATTGCTGAAAAAAAAGGTATCATATAAGTAATGCCTACCGTTTAGCCACAAAATGGAAATAGTGCGCTTATCCCCTAAAACTAAAGTTTTGTTGTGCATATTTTTGAGAATCCTGAACTAGAGAAATCAGAAAAATATGTTCAGAATTCTTCTACAAAAAAAGTAATTCATTCTTTGCTAACTTAAGTTTTCCCAAACTCAGTATGCACAAATGTTCGCAGGGTAGTAACAAGCCGAAGTAGACAAAACCAACATGGATGTCTGTTAATGCTTATTGCTGAAATTGGGATCAGTTCATGCCATCCACTCTACAAAAAGAATGATAAGGCAGTTCTGCAAAATCTTCACAATGATTTATCCGCTGAATTTTTTTATGGAAATGATTGTTAGGTTTTAGAGATAATGGAGTTTTGGTGTTGGGGAAATACCAAATAATCTCTACTTTAAATTACTTAAAAGCTAAAAAAACTAGCCACTGGAATTGACATGACATGGCAGAAATGCCTTGTTTATTCATATTCATCATTAGTCTTCGTGACTACAAAAAGACATAAGAATATGATGCAGCACAAAGAATTTAATGGTCGAGAAATGATTTCAGTAGAAAATTTTTGTATGACTAAAAATTATCTTCGAAGAGAAATTCAATACTGATGCACATGCAGCAAACAGCACACATTATAATATTAATTGACTTCTTAAATTTCCAACCCTTAAAAGTTGATAATCACAATACTAGCTCCCGTAGCAGATGACTAATGAATAATAAACATACTTGGTGAAAGGCCATACTTTCGCATTTCAGCAAAGACAGCTTCAGCCTTCTCTAGCAACCCAGATTTGCAATAGGGCTTTAGAAGAAGAGCATAAGTATCTTCTGTTGGAATGCAATGAGAATCAAGAAGTTCTAAGTACGTAGATTCTACATCCTTATACAGTGATCTCTGCCCATAAGCATCCATAAGTAGATTGTACACAATCACATCTGGTCGGAAGGAACTCTTGTTCAATATCCATTCACATATCTATAGAATTTCAGCAGCAATGACAAGTATAAGTACAAGTTGCACATAGCACAAAGCCAATTTGATGAACATAAGGCTCTATCTCTCTCCTGACATTTGTTTAAAATATTCAAATTATTCATACAGCTTGAATGAATTCTGTCTTCACATACACAAAAGGAAAGCACACTGTGACTTTGAGATTATGTTTAATCCATTAAAATTATTCATCCAACTAGGCATGAACTAAGCTCATCCATGAATTTGTTAGGAACCAAGGTAGTATAGGCTATCTTTGTCCCCATATCGGTTAGAATGGGATGATCAATGTGGTATTTAAGTGGCTTGGCTCTCCCACCTCAATAGCTAGCTTTTGGGACAAAGGTAACCCATACTACCTTGGTTCCTAACAGTACCCCATCCCAAGCCAACATCCCGACGGCTAGACCGACGGTACGTCACTCAGAAACACTTGGTCAGAGCCCTCTGCCAATGCTCCTCTCCAAAACGTCAATAACTGGTTCTGACACCATTATTAGGTACTTAAGCATCTTGGAGAACCACATCCCAAAAGCCAGCTATTGAGGTGGGAGAGTCAAGCCACTTAAATACCACATCGGTCATCCTATTCTAACCAATGTACGACAAAGGTAGCCCATAGTACCTTGGTTCCTAACAAAATTTGCATAGAAATGCGTCTTACCGTCTAATTAAACTATCAGCTAAATCATTGAAAGAAAAAAGCAAAGAAGTTGAAGAAGCTTGGGACTTGATTTGTTGTATGACTAAACTATCAGATCAAATTGTTACCAATATGATTGGAGCCCACTTCTTATTGAGACGAAGTTGCACAGCTACACTGATGATATCATCCCAAGTTGAATTAGTGGCAGGTAGCCTGTCAAGAGAATCCCAGAGTCCCATATAATCTACTTCTTCCCTTACAAAGTCCATAATCTGTTGAGCAAGAGGGCCCAAAACAGGGAAGATTCCATCAACAAAACCAGATCCATACTTCCATCCTCGTCCCCTCAAGGAACCACCTGGACAAAGTGAAAATTTAAGATAATATACGCCAAAACTACAGTACAAAACACAGTTTCAAGTTTGTAGCATAACTTACATCGTTTTCTTGACAATCTTTTGCGATTGAAGGTTCTCAATTTTCCACGTTTATCAACATAAAGGCCATCATGTCTGGATTTCTCAACAACTTCATTGTCTGCGCATTTCACTGTCCATCTGAAATTACTTCCACAGCATCTCGGTTGTAAGTATATGTTGTTAACTACGCTTCCGAAACTCAACCTGCAGAGTTTTCCATACAAGTATACACTTAAATGATTGCCTCCCAAGAAAAAAAAAGGGACAGAAATCACAAACAAATGTTCAGGCTTCCATCTGTTTTTTGTTGCAACTGTGCACACGTTGGCATAACAATAAAAAAAAGCATACATTATAAGTATACAAATAAATGTACAGGCTTCTATCTGGTTTCATCGCAATCAAGGATAGACATGTTGCCATGACTTATAAAGATAAGGAGAGAATACATTAGATTAGATTGGTGGTATTGTTGAGAATTCCACATCGAGAAAGTAGAGAGACCTCATAATCTTTATGATATACATGGGCTACTCCTCTCATTGCCAATTAGTTTTTAAATGGAACCCTTGTTATCTAATATGTATCAGAGCCCATAAAACCCAAACAAACTGATGTAAGTCGAAACGGATTAAATTGGGTAATTGGATAAAAGTATAGGTTACTTCCCTTTTTATCCCCCCCACTTGTATTCAAACTCTATAAATAGGAGTCTTACCCCTCATGTATGGATAACGATTGAATAATACTTCTACTTTCAAGATTTCTCCAAGAATTAGTCTACATCAAATTGGTATCAGAGCACCTTCACGAAAGGGCTTGATGGTGATCAAGAACACCAACAAGAATCCTGATCCTCCTACCTTAGATGTGAAAGCTTCTTCTTTCACCTCTCAATCCGTCAACCGGTGATTAACTCTTGTAGAGACTTCTCAAGGAAAATTAAACGCAAAATTGCTTTAAGTTCAAACCAATATGGCTAGAATTATGACCACAAATTTGCACATCCAGCAAGCTGTAGAAAATTTTACTCGAAAAGTGAGAAAGAATCCAAATGTTGCAGCTCCATAGTTATGTAGAAAATTAAATTCTTATATGTTTTGCTAAG
The DNA here is from genome assembly GCF_027475165.1 of Benincasa hispida. Taxonomy (NCBI): domain Eukaryota; kingdom Viridiplantae; phylum Streptophyta; class Magnoliopsida; order Cucurbitales; family Cucurbitaceae; genus Benincasa; species Benincasa hispida. The sequence continues at coordinate 28,798,145 of NC_143485.1, forward strand.
AGGATGTATGTGTATGATTTAATTGCATATTTGTGGGACTATGTTTTATGATGCATGTTATGTTTTGATAGTGATAATTACCCCCTACCCATAGTTATGTACCTATCAGAGGTGATAATCTCTTTCGGGATTTCATCAAAGGTTTGTGATTCTTTCGGGATTCACTAGAGGTTCGTGTTTCCTTCGGGATTCACCAGAGATTGTGATCTCCTTCGGGATTTCACCATAAGTTTGTGTTTTCTTCGAGATTCACCAAAGGTGGTGATCTTCTTCGGGATTTCACTAGAGGTGGTAATCTCTTTCGGGATTCACCAGAGGTTTGTCTTTCCTTCGGAATTCACCAGAGGTGGTTATCTCCTTCGGGATTTCACCAGAGGTTTGTGTCTCCTCCGCGATTCACCAGAGGTTAGTGAAATCCCGAGATTTCATCAGAGGTTTATGGGTATATCTGATCTATGGTAGGGCGGGTTCAATTATCCACCAGTTGGCCATCCCATGGAAAGTAGAGGCTTATGAATGTCCCACTAGAGAGTGGCATCTAGAGGACATAGATGCTTCACCAAAGGTTGTGATATCCTTCGAGATTTCACTAGAGGTTTGTGGGTATATCTAACCTATAGTAGGGCGGGTTCAATTATCCACCAGTTGGCCATCCCATGGAAAGTAGAGGCTTATGAATGTCCCACTAGAAAGTGGCATTTAGAGGACATAGATGCTTAGTCTGACCCAGTAGTGGGGTTACTTATTGAGTATTTTAGACTCATTCTTTCTCATGTTTCTTTTTCAGGTAAAGGTAAGAACACGCGGGCGAATGACAAGTGGAATCCGTGACCGAGCTACTGGGACCAGTCACATGTTTCCGCTCATGTTTTCAGGATTTTATGTTTTAAAATTTCTAGTCTTGATGTTTGAACTTGAAGTTTTGGTATTTGTGCTTTTAAACTTTTTAAGAGAATTTTCTAGTTTTGTTTTATGGTTTTAAGGGTACCCTGTTAAATGAATTTCATCTATTTACTTTTAATAAAATATTAATTTTATAGTATTTATTTGGTTATACCAAATCATGGAAAAGTGTTGATTTGAAATGTATGCATGCATGTCTATAGTAACGACCTAGTTTAAGTCCTAGAGAGTCGGGTTGTTACAAAGAATGTGGGAATTTTCATCAAGATTTTCACGGGCATGATCAACAAAATGGCCAAGAAAATTATAGACAACCAATTCAACCTCCAAGAAGACTAGAAATTCATAACCAAGAAAATCCAAGAATGCAAGAAGCTGCAAGAAATCCACCTAGAAGACAAATTTCAGAATTTCAACCAACAATCAATTATCAAAATCATCCGATAGGTATTCTTCCTCAACAACAAACATCGATTCCACACAATATGATGGGATATGATTCGGCCTCTTCAAGTGATAAAGGTTGTCCACAATTCCACCAAAATTATTTTCCAAGGTACTCTCCTAATTCTTTGTATCAAGAAAACCATCTTCAAGACCAAGAACCATACCAAGAACACAGAAATTATGGTCATAATGCCCTTGTTTTCTATCAAGAGGGGAATTGTGGTCGACATTTTCAAGAAAGAGCAAGAAATCCACCAGGACCCTTCATCCAAAGAAATCAACCGGGTATGAACAATTATAATCCAGCTTTTGAACAAGACCATCCTCCTCATAGACCTTTTCTTCAAAATGTGGTTGGATTTGATTTTGAAACATCAAAGGAAGAAGAAGTTGGCTGGCAAGTTTTTTCTTGATTTTCATATGAAAATCATGAGCAACAACACCGATTAAAAAAATGAAGAATGGGTTCAAGAATCACTTCAAGATCAAGTGGGCAATCAACCAAATGTTCGAGAACACGCTACTATCCTTCAAGAACATCAAGGCAACCCACATGGAGTCCAAAATCGAGAGGCTATACTGCAAGAACATCAAGATGGGAGTAAAAATCTTAATTTTTACATCGTTATTTGACTATGCTCCCAATAGAACCAATTTTAACCGTTGTTGCCCGCCTCAATACAAGAGACCCTTTTCTAACGCCATTTGAGAAGAAGGTGATGTAGGGGTATCTTAGTCAAACTATGTCATCCTTTATAATTGTTCTATTGTTTAATTTTTATTTTAGTTTAGGTGTGACAAAGCCCTTCTCCTTTGGGTCTATTTAAAGGGGCCTAGATTTAGAATTAGTTAATTAGGTGTGTAATAACCCTTTCCCTTTGGGTATATATTCATTTTCAATCATCAATAACAATACTCCTACTTCAAGATTGCTCCAAGATTTGGGTCTACTTCAGAAGGATGTTAAACAATCCCAATTTTCACCAAATCATAGTGATCATGATGTAATCTGAGCCTAAGGGGAATGGAAAGAAGCTGAGAAGAACTTTGGTGGATATGACTTATGTTGGAAGAACTTTCTTTCTGTACAATTAGTGAAGGCTATTGATTCACTAAGGAAGGAGTTTTTTTCTTTACTTAAAGATATTGGCTTGGTCAACGGGTATTTGAACACCTACAACGCTTGGAGTCTTGATGAACTTGATGAAAAATTTATGTTTTGGACCTCTTTTCATAATATTTTTGTTCAAGATGTAAGAGGTTGGTTTGGCCATACTCCACTATATAAGTTTATTTTATTTCTTAATTATTTCATTTTTTTTCTTCTTTTTAAAACTCGAGGACAAGTTTTCTTTTTGGAGGGGTAGAATGATATAAATAGAAAGGGGTTTAAACTGAGTAATTGGATAAAAGTACAGGTCAATTCCCTTTTTATTCCCCACTTGTATTCAAACTCTATAAATAGGAGCCTTTCCCGTCATGTATGGATAACAATTGAATAATACTTCTACTTTCAAGATTTCTCCAAGAATTAGTCTACATCACAGACTTTTAGTCGATGCAAGAATGGTGAATTGAAAGAGGACACCAACTTGAAGGGGCACATTGAAGATCCGAAATTGACAAAGTGAAACACTTCGCAATCTTTATAAGATACATGGTACGCTTCTCATTACTAATTGGTTTTGAGATAAAACCCCGTGCTATCTAATAGGTATTAATATGTCAAATTGCAAGTTATGCATTAAACATGAATGTGTGTGAAACACAAATCCTTCTTAAGAAACAAACTGCACAAACAAATAGAAAAATCTCTGGAAGTGAACGACGAGGACAAATACTTTTGACATGAAAAAAACTGCTTCAAACGAAAAGGCACCTGACGAAGTTATCATAACTCATTCAAACACAACAGCGAGCAGATTCGTTCATCAGTAACATGAAATTTTCGGAAAACCAATCTGATATTCTCCAATTTACATTCCAAATTTTACACGCACACCGTAACGAATTACAAAGTTGCAGCCCACAGTCGGAGTGTTTGCAAGTGAAATTGATATGGGCTAACTAAAGTCCTAAGCTTAACCAACAAAACAAGTCATGTGAAGATGCATTGGAGAATAGGAAATGTAGAAGCGGTCGAACTTACATGAACGCGCCGAGCAGAGATTATAGCAGTTAGATGAAAGATTGAGGAAATTTGAAGAAGAAAAGTTATGGGAACGTCCATTATGGATATGCATTGATGTGAGGTTATCTATATGAAGGCAATGTGGAGTGGAGCTCTGTTTGGAAGAGATATAGAGATGAAAAATATCTAATTTTGATATTGTAATTTGTAGACTTTTAAATTTGATCTAACATTTTGTTTTAAAAAAATGTAAGGTTTACGAATAACGATTTCATTTTAAAATAATAATAATAAATTTTGTGGGTCTCTTGTCATTTTTTATATTATTTTGGGCAAACTTAACTTAAAAATTATATATTATTTAAAACATTTTGATTTAAACACTTATAAAAACGGTTTAAAATAAAAATGTCTGACAACTTTATTATTCAAAAATGTTTTTATATATAAGTTTTTTTTAGTTTGTTAGGTAATAAAACTGATTTTATTAATATCAAATTACTATCAAAGATGGCTATAAAATAATTTAAAATAATAATCATAAAAAGAGCTTAGCTTAGTTGGAATCTGTATGTAAGAAGGACTAAGAGGTTTAGGATTTAAATTCCTTACCCCAATTTGTACTAAAAAAATAATAATCATGAGAGTTGACCATGACTAGAGTTAACGACAGAGGACGATAGTAGCCACGACAACATAATAAAAGTGAGGTAGATGACTTTTGCAGCATTTTATCAATTTTAAGAATTATACAAATTAGGGAGAGATGAAACATTAAACACTTAAAAGTTATTTTTCTAAAAGTTGATTTCAAGTGTTTCTCCTAAATCAATTTATTTTGTAAGCTCATTTTTTTTCGAAATTTATTTTGAGTGGTTGTCAAACACTAAAATTTTTCTGAAATATTTTTTTTTTTAAATTAAACACTTAAAAAGATATTTCAAACACATCATAAATTAATTTATATTATTTTTTTTATAAAATAACTATAATAAAAAATTGTTAAATGTAATATTAAAAAAAAATTACAAAACAAAAACAAGTTTTTAAGAATTGGTTTGTTTAGGTTAGAATTTTGAAAACACTACAGGAAAAAATATAACAAAACAAAGAAAAGCTAAATTTTCAACAACTAGAAGTGAAAAAACCAAGACTATGTTTGGTAACCCATCAAATTTTAAAAATTATTTATGTTTTCTTATTGGTTCTTAATTATGATTTCTACCTTCTTAACAAAATTTTAAATTCTATATATATATTTTTTAATTTTCAAAACTTAGTTTTAAACAATTCTAAAAGTAAACTAACATATAAAATAACTAATAAATGAAGGTAATGTTTCAAACAAGTCAAATTTTGAAAACTAAATAAAAAATAGTATTTAAAAAACTTGTTTTTTCTTTCTTTCTTTCTTTCTTATTATTATTTGAATTTAGCTAAGATTAATTCAACTCTTTTACTTAAGAAATAAATAAAATATTATCAAAATTTGAGAGTAAATAAGTTTAATTTTAAAAAATAAAAAAACTAAAAAAGAAATTGTACCAAACAGAGTCTAAATATGTAACGACCAAGTAATTATAAAATATGAAATTCGTAGTTAAATTATGAAATGACTAATTTTAAATAATCAAATTTAAAAAGTGGCCAAACGAATTAGAGTTTTAAAAAATGACTAAACCGTAATTTTAATAAAATATTCAAAGTGTGCATAGACAAAAATACCCCTAAAATAATTTTCCCTTTTAACTCAACCCTAAAGTAGTCTAAAAGAAAACGGAGTGTTAAAGAGCAAAGATATGAAGTCTCTTGACAACAAAAATAACAAACAAAATTAAACGGTAATATTTAACATTAATTCAAATCAGTGTTAAAACACAATCAAACATTATAACACCTAAAATCATTGACTAAAATGTTGATAACATCTCATGTATTTCCATGACCCGAACAAAGGGGAATACATATTACGGATCATACCATAGTTATACTTATAATTACGTACAAGTAACTATATTCAGGATTGACAACGAGGTCGGAGCGGAGCGGAGCGAGGGATTCCTCATTTCCGTCCCCATCCCATTCTCCATTTTGGAGTGTTGGAGTCGAGAATCTCCATTCGTTGATCGGGTTCTACAGAGAAAATTTTTCCATTTATATTTTCATTTTATTTAAAATCAATTAAAATTTGATATTTATATTGAAAACATAAATAATTTAGGTAACAAAATAGTACTATTATTGTTTTATTTATTAAATTAGTAACTAAGAAATATTTTAGATTTTTTATTGTAAATTTAATAAAAATTTGAAGTTAATTATAGGATAAAATGCACTTTTGGTCTCTAAGATTTGAGATTGGTGTCTATTTGGTCCCTAAAATTTCAAAATGAACATTTTAGTTCCTGAAGTTTGAAAAATGATTCTAAATGGTTTTTAAGTTAATTTGACCGTTAGTTGACTAACGAAAAAGTGACATGGTGTGTTGACTTAGAACATTTCGAACGAGGTGACAAGTATTAAATTTGGTGAACGTTTTTACTATATATATATATATATTTAAAAAAAATTAGGTGGAAATTTATTCTGTTGTGGTGTCTCAAATCTAGCATATTTTCGTTTGCAATGGTGAATTTAAAGGTCTCGAATTAAGGCCGTATATAAATCTTACTCCATCCTCATTCTCCTCCACCAGATTCTCCCATATTGTGAAACGTTGAACTATTCATTGGCCCAACTCCATTGCTTTGATCTACATCTCATGCCAAGAATCCATGGTAGTTTATCTAACAAAGGACATCGAGAGCATTCTAACCAGATGAAAACCCAATATTAACAAAGAAAAAAAAAATGAGGGACGAAGAAATCCACTTAATATAGTTTTTTTCTTTTAAAAAAGACCAAAAAAAAAATTAACGGTCAAATTAATTCAAGCACCATTTAAAAGTATTTTCAAATTTTAAGGACTAAAATACTCCTTTGAAACTAGGGACTAAATAAACACCAACCTCAAATTTCAGGGACAAAAAATGTGTTATGCCCTTAATTATATTATGAAATGAAGAAAAAAATTATAAAATGAAATTAACAAAAAAAAAAGTTAAAGAATATATATAAACAGTAGCTAAGTTACTATTATTTATATATATATATATATATGAGGGACCTTTTTTGTATCTTAGTTTGACCTCATCCCCAATTAAACTAAGAATTTCCCACCCCGATGAAGATTGATACCTATAAAGACATGACCTACGAGGATATTTGCCATATTTTATCAATGTTTATATGAATCTATACTCTAAATCATTAATCGGTAAAGAAAGTTGGATAGTGGCATTAAACAATCGAAAGGTACTAATTAGGCTATTGCATATTAAATCTACCTGGATTGAATTAAGTGCCATTTTAGGGCCGTTTTATAATTTATTGGTAAGAATAGGGTAATCTACAAAATATTTGCAAAAATAGAGTTTTTTTTTTCTTATTCACATTTCCTTTTGTTGACAAAAGGTACTATCTTTGTTTGCATTTCTTTTTTATTCAATTATGTCTTTTGAAAAGACTGAATTAAATGTACACTTTTTTCTTTCTATTTTGTTATTTTTTATAATATCCATTTTTTGTTTAATTTCTTTTCATCTCCTATATCTTTTTTTTAGGGTTTTTTTTTTCATCTTTGATAACCTTTTTTTCCCATATATGTATATAGATAGATAGATAACTTAATTTGTGAATTTTCCCCTTTAATATTGCAAGTTTTAGAACTTCTTATTAATATATAAACTTTAAAAGTTATTAAAAAAATACTATAATTTTGAAGTAACCATCTCTTGAATATACGACATTCTTCCAAATTAATTTTTTTAGAGAATTTTTTTAATCTTAAATTGTTTAGAAAAAGACCATTTTAAATGAAAACACATCTAACATTTAGAATTTAGGAGAAAAATACTCCTTTAGTCCTAGATTTTTGGTTTAGTTTTTATTTGGTCATTATGCTTCAAAATCTAGCATTTTTTCCCTAAAATTCTAATAATGCTCAATTTTAGTTATTGAGATTATAAAATCATTGTCATTGGTAACTTGTTGTTGAATACAATTAGGTTCACTAAATCGCTCATATGCCAATATTGTCGTTGGTGACTTAAAGATGGACTAAGATGATGATTAGACCAATTATAAATCTAAATAGATCGATGACATGACTATTTTAATCTTGACATCGCAAAAAGTTGCTTAAAAATATATATATATATATAACTCGAATCCACCCCCTTAACTATATTAGATGACGACTAGCAAGTGTTCTAGTGCTCCTTTGCTTCCAACCTCTTTTTAACCTCCGTCCTCACCAATTATGACTTCTTCGTCATTGAAGCCAAAATCACGACTTCTTCGTCATTGAAGCTAAAATCACCAGATCAAAAGTGACCCAAACAGAATGGAAGCCAAATCCTAAGAAATCAAGAGATCCGGATAAAGAAAAATCAAAGAAGAAGAGTGTATAATTAAAATAGGCAAATGGGATAAAGAAAAATCAAAGAAGAAGAGTGTATTATTAAAATAGGCAAATGGAATCAAGGGAGAAGAGAACTCCAAAATGGGGAAATAAGTAAAGAAGGGTAGAAGGAGGAAATGTGGTAAGGATTTGTGGAAATTTTTCTAGTACTACGAGAATACCATACTCCCTTTGTTCAAGCTATTATTTTGTCTTCATAAATATTTATAGACTTCACATTAATGTCAACAAATCCAACCCCACTTTTAAAAGGATGTTGTAATGACATACAATAAGTAAAGATAATTTTACTAGTAGTATAGAAATTTTCTCAGAGTTCTGGTGGCAAGGCTCCAATCAGCCACTCCCACCTTCGGCAAGTAGCTGCAATCCTTGCCCCCTTCTCCAATTTCAAATTAATTTTTCACTTTTGAAAAAAATAGTCACATCATCCCTCTATTTAGTTCAAAATTGGTCCGGTCATCATCTAAGTCAGCTTTCCATTCACATAATCACTATTCAGGTGGAGCAAAGGAACGGCAGTAGAACTTGAGGTTCAGCCCAAAGAAAAGAAATGGTGTTGGAGGAGCACAAATCAATGTAGAAATTCCAACAATTTTATAATTATAAAACAAGAAAACTTCTCCACAGCGTTTCAAATCCAAGCATGCATAATTCTTTTAACTAACATACAATGGTGGATGTATTGCGCAACCTAAAATGTCCATAGAAGGAGCCAACAAATTTTCTTCATAATTTTGGCAATGGCAGTGCCAGGCGTCATCAAAGTTCACAGGCTGCTACTTCACTTCAAAATCAAACAGTCACAGTTTGTCTTTAAAAGAAATTTCCTTTGCAGACAAACATATTGCTTACTCTACTTCAGCCAAGTAATCATCAATCTCAGCAGGGGTTAGTACTCTGCAAACAAATATTATAGGCATACCAGAAGTCAGTATGAATCGCAACCGTTTCTGATAAAAGTTGGAGAATCAAGCTTGAAGGTAGAGAAAAGATCCAAGCCTAAAATTGTGTGCAGAAAATGGACAGGAGAAGATGAATGACATAGACGTAACCATCAAAATTCTTTTGAACTATAATCATCAGACTCAGCTTCATTGCAATTAAAAACTATGCATATATACAAAAACATTTTTGGACCTTCAAAGGAACTCGCTAATATATAAAAGATCAAGATTTTCGAGTTTCAAGTGTTATTATATTCAAAATTAACTTGGTAGGTTTCTATACTTTAACCTCGCCAATTTCCCAATGGTACACTCACAATGAAGCATATTAGGATTATAGCCTAATATACAGTTCAACTATGGCCCGAGGGTTTTGAAGCTCAAACCAAGGGATACGGTTTTTATTTCCAGTAAAACAGAATAGGAGGAGACCAACCTGAATTTCTTATCTGTGCCAATTATTCCAATTTCAATGTTTTTGCCTGAGATCTGACCTTCAAATCTACGGAAGTACACAAAACATTGCCAACGATTAGCCATAAAATAAGAAACAATAATATTTGCTGTAAGCGGTATGTGGCAAATTATACATAATTTAAAAAACGAGGATTTTAAATTTAGATCACTTGAAGAACTTGTCAGAGAATGAATAATATTTAGCTTAAAACACTTTTACCAATCACCAAGCGGCGTTGTGGTGCTACAAGGTTATGAAGTTTTGCATCTTTTAGATACTTGTTCTTTTATGTAAACTAAGGCCTACGAACGACATAATATCATCTTGAGACTCAGACCTAGCCTATGTAAGAGGCTTTTAGAACACTGTTTAGTCTTTTAAAAGCACATGCCATTTGAATTTGAGTTCATATTTTAAACAATAAGTAAATAGATTAAATTTTGTAGGAAATAACTCCCTAGTTGTTAAGATTTCTGCGGATAATAATGAAAAAAGGACGTAACTTCTCTATGTCATCACTACAATATCCACATCCCGTACATGCTACCATTTCATAGCATCTCCTTCCCATGAACTAATCCTCACTAAATTCTTCAAGATAGAGAGAGAACGATATACGTAGAAATCAAGTTCATACATTAAATGAGATTCTTCAAAAATATACATACCCCTCTTTTAAGGTTAAGATAGCAGTGTGGACGGCATCATCAAGCTCCATATCATCGGTATACCTAAATTAGAAAGTAAGATCACCAAAACTGTCAAGAAAATTGGACAAGTGGCACCAGAAATCAAAACAACCTGCAAAACGGTCTGTGGTATGATACTTGGGAGCATTTAAATCATAGGCAATGGATAATTTTAACTTAAGTTTGCCTTGGGTTCTATTTAATAAACTAGAAAGAATAATTAATGCAAAATCTGATGCAGAAAACGCTTACTTTGGCTAAAGAACTCAGGTCATAGAAAAATAGAACAGATACCTTTTTTCTAGGAATGTTTTGGCGTTAGAAACATTCTTCCCCATTGCAGAGGCTTTCCAAGAGAAATATGAGCCAGATGGATCCACCTAGAGATAAATTATTCCATTCAAGAAGAAAAAAAAATTGAAAAATGGCTTCTCAGTGATGCTAGAAAAAGTTCACAACTTTCTGTAACTATATCTATCACACACTGACACACACACACATATTAGAGCAACGTTGTAGCACAGAGACTTGATTGTGAAAACAGCAGGTACACGCAGGCTTTTTTGTAGGCATTCTCATTTTTTTTTTTTTTTTTTAAAAATAATAATAATAATATTGGAAACAAATATTTCATTGAAAAGATGAAACTATTGTGTGCTCATCCGCATTCACTGAGCAAACAAACAGCTCATTCAAGTGTCTCGGATACAAAATATAATATTCAAAAGGTGGGTTCCTGAATTTTCATTACCAAGTTTACATTAAACTAAAACTACGATATGGATGTAAAAGACAGTGAATTGTAAAGTTAAAAGCATCTTAAGTCAGCATTTAGTGTGTTATTATTTTATCAAGACATGAGAGATAATAACCTGGTACAATTGAGGACCATTGTCATCAAACCCAGCAACCAGCAGAGATACTCCAAAGGGCCTTACACCACTAAAGACAAGGAGAAAATAAAATAAAATAAAACTTTAGAATCAATTGAAATTGAAAAGATATATTCAGGCAAAGAGCCCCCAAGTTCCAGTCTAAGTTTTTGGCAAGTTAGGCAAGACCAATTTGTATCAAGCTTCCATTTAAAATCTAGAGTTTAAACAACTTTCCAGGAAAGAATTGTGGTTACCCAGATTGGGTGAACTCCTGCATTACAGCTGCTGTTTCCCTCACAAGTTGCGTGACCGGAATCGGTTCCTAAGATACATTTTACACAAGTTACAACCATGTGAAGAAAATCATAAATACAATTATGAACAATCAGGAATCACATACTCTAACATGAATGAAAAGATTATGTACAGTTCTCAAGAAGGAAAATAAGTCAACAATGCAAATTTTTGCAAGAATTTGAAAATCTCAGCCATATTGAAGAAAATCAACATGAAACTCATAATCTTATTATTTGAAAAGACAAGAAGAAAGGGTACACACACATATAAAGGCCAAACTGAGGGGAAGAATAGAACACCCTAAGAGTTGGAGGTAGAGAGAAAGAGCACCAATAAAAAGTAATATTTTGACAATCAGCCAATAATTGTTTTATCCATATTCAAGAAGCATGTGCAAGAAGTGTACCAAATAGTACACTGATTACACAAATTGAAGGGTACTTCAGTTACAAAGAAAACCTCACATGTACCTAGTGTATCAAATTAACTTATGGAAGACTGAATACACAAACTAAAGAGAGTTTTAGTTAAGAAGAAATTTGACATAAGGGTGGAAACCTCATTGTACCTTGTACAGCCTGTGGTATTGCTCTGCCTGCTTTCTACTTTTTCTGACCAGAACTCTAAAATCAGGACCCATGCCACTGTAGGAAAAAACATCAAAATAAAAAACCTTGAAGATGCTTACTTAGGAAAAGAATGAATGCTAAAAATAGATTGACCCACATATCAACTCTGTCCAACTTCGAATATTAATGACCATGGAGATACATATTTAAAGGCAAAACATGACAATTTAAAAGAATAACACAATTTATTAGCAGCACCAAATAAAAAGGTAAAACCACAATTTTTATTGATACTAAGTAAATAAGCTCCTTCCAATTAAACAAAGATTTTTTTCTCCAAAAGGCTACTCTATGACCCATAATGTTTGCTAACAGGGGACTGTATTTACAGACACAATGTTTGGTGCTCAACTTACAAGTTACAAAAAAAGCAGAGTAAATCACAAAGACAGCACATATATAACGACTAGTAACAGCAGTCTGAGAACACTCCAAAAGAAGTATATCCATGAGAGAGAAACACAGCAGAAAAGTAATATCTCCTGTTGCCAAGAGGTGAAGAAAATCAAACCTGTAAACAACTCCAATATTTGGTGTAAGAGATTGTATCTTTTGAACCTGAGACAAAGAAAGCGTCATAAAACTATAATGTGAACCATGAGAAATGGTTTAAAGAAGTCGGAACTTATAATTACTAAATTCAGTTACGTACAGATGTTTCATCAACCAAGATAGAAGGTAGTTTCTTCTCAGTCGCAATGACTACACCATTGGCAGCTGCAAGGAAGAAGGTATACCCGTCAATAAATACTTCAACACCCTTTCCACGCATAACCAGAGTTATAATCACCAACCACATAAATGCAACTTTCCAAGTTCAATTAAGTAAAAACAGACAAACTCATGCGTGAATAAGCCGCCATGCTAACTATGCGATCAAATAAGCATGATCAATTGATCTAAGACAACAAATTCTATAGTGCTTGAGATCATAATCCAAGAAACAACTTCTTTATCCAAAACCCTGACAATTCTTAATAAATCATGATGTTCCCATGAAGCAACATGAAAACACTGCTACAATGAACTGGGACGAACTCGATAAAAACAAAAACCCAAATGTGCTCAAACCCCAGAAGATCAATTAAACTAAACATTCATTCGGCGTCGAGAAATGAGCTCCTGTGGAGCGGCAATTACGAATTAAACTAAACATCATAATTTCAAGTCAAGATACCTTTGATACCGAGAGATGTCTGACCAGATCCAACCGCAGTCAAGGCGTGCTCGATCTGCACAAGCTTGCCCGAAGGACTGAGGAAAAGCACAAAAACAACAGCGTTAGAAGGCAGAATCGAGTAGGGGAGAGAGAGAGAGGAAGAGAAGGGGGAGTTGAGGAAGAGACCTGAAAGTGGTGAGAGAAAAAGAATACTGGCTGTCTCCCATGGCGTCTTGCAAAGAGTAAGTGAAGAATCGAAGAAGAGGTTCTGAAATGGGAGTTCTCAAGGAATGCCGGAGAAAAGCACAGCTCTGATACTAAAAAGCGGGGGATTTCTTGTTGCCGAAGAAGGCTTCGTTCGTCGACGGGCCCTTTGTTTTACCCTGGGCCTTACGGTTCTTGCTCTTGATGATTTGTTAAGAAAAAGTTTTTATTTATTTATTTATTATTATTATTATTATTATTTGGCAAATATCAATTTATACCATTATATTTTGGGCTCTATCGGTTAAAATCCCGAACTGATAATTATAACAATTTAATTTAAGATTATTTTTTTTAAAAAATGAAGTGAAATTTCATTTAAGACCAAATAGTTAAACAGAAGGACAATCCCTTGAGCTAGATAGGAGTTGGAGAAGCTTTAACTCAAAGACCTCAGTTTTTTGTTTGTTTATAACTAATTTTGTAAACGGTCAGCCGGTATATTCTATAAATACCACTGATTTTAAATTCAACACAGAGAGTTATCATCATTTTCCTTAGTTTTCTGTAAACAACAAAACTGTATGCAATCTTCATAAGTAAAAAGAATTTAGATCTTCCCGTGGACAATCTTACCGAACCACGTAAGCACCATGTCTTCATCTTCTTGCCTTATCTTTCTTGTTCATACGAGTGTTTTCTTTACTGCAAATCGAGTGCCATTCATTCATCATTCAAATCGCATTGAGTAATCTGAATATCGAGTCAATCGTACATTGTTCATCGCTATCAAGTAGCTTCAAGTTCATCGTTGTCACCTTCGAGTCACACCGAGTATCGTTCAAGAACCGTCGAGTACAATCAAGTATTAGTTCGGTTGTCATCAAGTCCATCGAGGATTTACACAGAGACTCGTCAGACAAAGAAGGGAATTCTCATCGAGGATCAAGTAGGAAGACATCGAGCATCGAGTGCCGAGTATCGAGGATTTGACAGAATATTTCTGAGCCATTTCTTCATCTTTTCAGCGTTGATCTTGGGTATTTGGGCCTTGTGAAGAGTGGTTAGCCCAAAAATTTGTGGTATCAGAGCATTTAAAGATCATCAAGGTCAACATTCTTGGAGCATCAAGATACTCAAGAAATCAAGACTCGATACTCGATCAGATTAGAAATGGTTGTTGCAAGGTATGAAATTAAGAAGTTTGATGGGAAGGGCGATTTTGGCCTATGGAAGGTCAAAATCAAAACCATTCTTGGAAAATAAAAAGCACACAAGGCCCTTTTGGACCCATCAATTCTGCCACCCACTATATCAACACAAGAAAGAGAAGACATGGAGCTTACAATATATGGGACTCTGGTTCTGAATCTCAGTGATAGTATCTTGAGACAAGTAATTGATCAAGACATGGCCTACAAGATGTGGGTCAAGTTGGAAGGTCTTTTTGCAACCAAGAATCTCCCCAACAAGATGTATCTAAGGGATAAGTTCTTCACATTCAAGATGGATTCTGCCAAGCCTCCTTCAGATAATTTGGATGAGTTCAAGAGGATAGTCTCAGAGTTCAAGAGCCTTGGTGAGAAAATTGGCGACAAGAATGAGGCTTTTGTTTATTAAACTCTCTACCCGAAGCCTATAAGGAGGTGAAGAATGCCTTGAAATATGGCAAAGAATCAGTTACCACTAATGGCATCATTTTAGCATTAAGAACTAGAGAGTTAGAGCTTCAGTTAGTCAATAAGAAGCAGCCTAATGCAGAAGGGTTGTTTGCCAAGGGGAAGAACAAGCATAATCAGTCTAAGGGGAATAAAAATCAGTCAGGTGAAGAGCACAAACCTAAGACCAAGCTGAGATGCAACTATTGCAAGAAGAAAGGTCACTTGATGAGAGATTGCTACATCCTGAAAAGGAAAAACCAAGAAAAAGAGAAGAATCAGAAGGGAAAAAAACCAGAAGCTTCAGTGGTTAAAGGTTCCTATTTTTATTCTGATGCCTTAGTCTCCACTAGAAACCAAACCAACCAAATCAGTCCTCTTGGGAAGCATGACTGGGTACTTGATTCCAGTTGTACCTATCACATGACACCTTTTAGACCTTGGTTTAATTCTTACAAGGAAGTAGATGGAGAATCTGTGTACATGGGAAACAATGAAGCCTGCAAGATCAAAGGGGTTGTTTCAGTATCCTTGAAGCTAAAGGATGGATCAATCAAGCTTCTAAAAAATGTGAGACATGTACATTTGCTTAAGAGAAACTTGATATCTCTGGGCATATTGGACTCATTGGGTGCGAATATAGAGGAAAAGGTGGAGTTTTTGAGGTGATCAAGGATTCCAAGGTAGTGTTGATTAGTGAGAAGGTCAATGACCTTTATATTGTGAGAGGAATAGAGATGATGACAAATGCCTACACAGTTTCAACATCAAGCTTAACAGAGACTGACTTATGGCATAAAAGACTATCACATATTAGTGAAAAAGAGATGCAAGCACTGCCCAAGCAAGAAATTCTGGCAAAGGTATCAGTGAGCGCCTTTCCTTTTGTGAACACTACATTCTAGGTAAAGCAACCAGACAAAGTTTCATAAAATCTCAACACACCACCAAAGGAACTTTGGATTATGTCCATTCTGACCTATGGGGACCATCTTCTACACCAAGCCTTAGTGGCTCAAGGTATTTTCTAACCTTTATAGATGACTTTTCTAGGAAGAGCTGGATATAGTTTCTTAAAACTAAGACCAAGTTTTTGAGAAGTTTAAGGAATGAAAAGCCATGGTAGAAAATCAAACATCTAAAAGGTTAAAATACTTTAGAACCAATAATGGGCTTGAGTTTTGCAATGAACACTTTGATAAATTTTGTAGTGAGATTGATATAACTAGTTATAAAACAGTGAGGTATACACCTCAACAAAATGGGGTTGCTAAGAGGTTAAAGAGAACCATAATGGAAAAGGTTAGGTGTTTGCTCTCTAATGCTATCTTAGGGGAAAATTATTGGGCAGAAGCTGTAACCTATACAATGTATACCTTGAATAGGTGCCCTCACACATCTTTAAAGTTGCTTACCCTTGAGGAAAAGTGGACTAAACATCCTTCTAACCTAGATAACCTCAAGGTCTTTGGATGTGTAAGGGTTGTACACCAAAATAAGGGAAAGTTAAAGGCCAGAGCAGTCAAGTGCATATTTATAGGCTTTACAGAGGATGTCAAGGGGTTTAAAATGTGGCATCCGGTTGAGAGGAAGTTCATAGTGAGTAGAGACATCACCTTTAGAGAAGAGGAGATATTTATGCAAAAGGAGAAAAAGATTAAGGATGAAGGAGAGCCATCCAACACAGAAATTGAGGTGGAGTTACCATTTGAGTAGCCAATAGAGTCTAGCCAACCTAGTGACACAGGAGAGACTGAGGAAGATGTAGGGGAACATGAGGAGACAACATGTGAGCAACCTAATTTAAGCCAGTATGTCTTAGCTAGGGATAGACAAAGGAGAGCTATCATCCTCTAGCTAGATATACTGAAATAAATTATATGAATATGGTTTTAAATGTTGTTATAGCTCCTACTAACCAAGAACTAACAACCTTCGAGGAAGCAACAAGTTATGCTAATGCAAGGGATTGGATTGAAACAATGAATGAGGAGATGCATTCACTAAAAGTGAATGATACTTGGTCTTTAGTTCCTCTATCAAAGGGTTACAAACTTGTTGCCTCTAAATGAATTTTCAAACTTAAAGAAGGAGTATCTTGTGATCAAAAGCCTAGGTATAAAGCTAGATTGGTTGCAAAGGGGTTCACTCAAAGGGAAGGAATAGACTATTATGAGATTTTCTCTCCTATTGTCAAATAGACTTCCATAAGATTTTTTCTATCCTTAATTGCTCAAAATAATCTAAAATTGTATCAACTAGATGTCAAAACTGCTTTACTTCATAGACATCTAGAGGAGACAATCCATATGACGCAACCTAAAGGATTTGAAGTTAAAGGAAAATAAAATCTCTTTTGCTTACTCAACAAGTCCATATATAAAACAATCACTTAGGTGCTGGTATAAAAGATTCAATGGCTATATTTCTAGCATTGGGTTCAAAAGAAGCTCATTTGACATTTGTGTTTATGTAAATATAGGTTCTTACAAGGACAAGGTTTACCTACTCATATATGTAGATGACATGTTGCTGGCAGGTAGGTCCAAAAGAGATCTAACCCATGTTAAAAACCTCTTAAAAGAAGAGTTTGATATGAAGGACTTAGGAGAAGCAAGCAAGGTCCTAGGAATAGAGATCCAAAGGAACAAAGAGAAGTCTATTCTAAGCATTAATCAGTCCAATTACTATAAGAAGATCCTTAAAAGATTCAACATGAATAATGCTAAACCTGTGAGCTTACCTATTGCTCACTTTAAGATTTTCACAACTAACTCTCCTAAAGATTCTGACCAAGAACATCAGAAACAGATGGCTGTCATACCCTATAGTCAAGTAGTCGGAAGCTTAATGTATTTAATGATTTCTACCAGGCCTGATCTCTCATATTCAACTTGCTTAGTTAGTAGATATATGTCTAATCTTGGTAAGAGACACTTGGAGGCTACTAAATGGATCCTAAGGTACCTGGTTGGTCTAAAAACTCAAGATTAGTCTACCAAAGGTTAGTTGAACCAAACTAAGAGTTTTATGGATATGTGGATGCTGACTATGCTGGTGATTTGGATAAAAGGAGATCCTTAACATGTTACCTTTTCCTTTATGGTCCTAATCTAATCAGTTAGAAAGCATCACTACAGCCTATAGTAGCCTTATCTACAACATAAGCTAAATATATGGCTTTAACAGAAGCATTCAAAGAGGCATTGTGGCTCAAGAGATTGTTGAAAGACTTTGAAATAGATCAAATAGTGATGAAACTCTACTGTGATAATCAAAGTGCTATCCATTTGTCCCGAAATCCACAATTTCACACTAGAACTAAACACATTGATATCAAGTATCATTTCATTAGAGATAAAATTGAGACAGGGGAGATAGAAATTTTAAAGGTTCATACTTCAGACAATGCAGCTGACATGTTAACAAAACCTGTTTCCAAGCTTAAATTATTTGAATGTTTAGAACATATTGGTTTTGAGCTTTCAGACATAGGGTAGACAGATCGGTCAGAATCAGGAAGATCAGAAGATTGCAAGGTATTAGAGTCAAGGTCGAGAATTTGAAGAAGCTTTGACTCAAATACCTCAGTTTTTTGTTTGTTTATAACTAACTTTGTAAATGGTCAGCTGGTATACTTTATAAATACCACTAATTTTAAATTTAACACAGAGACTTATCATCATTTTCTTTAATTTTCTATAAACAACAAAATTGTACGCAATCTTCTTCAGTAAAAATAATTTTGATCTTTGAAGGAAATCGAATTCGAGATTTCCATGAGCAGCGGAAATAAAATCATTCCAAATCACAATCATGAATGAACATTATTACAGTCGTATAGAAACAAGCGGTTATACGATTAATACAGAAATTACAGCATGAATAACTACAAATGCACAAATGGAAAACTCTACAAACATTTGAAGATGCGTCTCCACGCTCATTTGTGCACGACCGTTCGAACAACAGTAACCACAAACGCTCGATCTACATGACCGCAACACAGCACGAACACTTCGCGCTCATCCTTAACGATCACTTCGGCCACGAACTCCTCAGCAACAACACGAACGACCTCCAGAGCACCTCGACGGTGTCGAGTTGAGTATGACACCACCAACAAGGCTACCTTGGTATTCTCGGTATGATAATCTAGAGGGTGGGCTCTGTTCGGACTTGGTATGAGGCAGACGAAGGAGGAAACACCGATTGTGTACACGACTAGGCAAGTGGGAGATGGCGAAGACCTATCGTATAGGTCGATGTCCAATTGTTTAGCTAAAGCTATGCGATCGTCTAGCAAAAGTTATGTGATCGTCTAGCTCGGTTTGTCGCCTACAGACACTACACGATCGTTTACTTTGGACAAACGATCATATAGTAAAAGCTATGCGATTGTTTGGTAAATATTGCACGATCGTTTAGCTCGCCTAAGCCGTCGTTTAGTAAATCTATATTTACTTGATGACTACCGTGAGATCCTTTTTGCGAGAGAGAAAAATCTCAAAAACTTTTTACGAAAAACTTTTCAATAGTTTGTAAATCTTACTAAAATTAGGAAAACCATTTTCCTTTTATCTCACGGTTACCATGAAAACAATAACCACCAACTCAATTGGTTATTTAAAGAAAAAGAATTAATTATCCAATAATTAATATTATTATAAATATAAATCATAACCAACTTATCATACTATATTTATAACCTATAGTTTTAATATCTCATCTCATGAAACATATAAACCATAGTTCTTTTTCTATTCCATGGTACTTAATGTAAATCTCATACATCAATCCTCCACTAGATGTATCTCATACATCATACTAATTATATCATATATAATAAAAATACCTCTTGTCAATTTGAACATTTCAAATCAACACCAAGAACTGATCCTCAACTGAATCTATTGAGCTACCAAGGGGACCTTATGAACCTTTAGCTCGAAGCTCCAACGGTACGTGAATAACTGACTAAACTCTTTAGTCATGGGATCCACCATCCATTAACTGCCAGACACTTCACTAAAGATCGACAACTGAACTCTTCTTACCATAGATATATTATGTGTCCATCTTAACCAATCAGCAGTGCGACAACCCTTCACAGATCGCTCGTAAGTACATCTAGGCCAATAACCGTTATGCCCCTGTAGTTACATCTGTCTTCTTAAGTACCACTGATCCCTCTAATGAACATAAGTCACTGAGTCTTCTCTTCCAAAGAGAAACTGTGGTCACTATGTTCAAGCCCCGGAATCAGCCCTTAAGGGAGCAATCTCTCTACTTATCCCTGCATCGGGAAAGAAGTGAATTGCATCTTGTGGATTGAGTTCCCAGCTCTCAGATCAGACAAGTCCTAAAAAAAGTAGGCATGTTGAGTTGGCAATCTGGCCACTCTCACCCATACTAATCAAAGGACCGCCCTTAAAGGTAGGAGTTCCAAAAACACTCAGGATTGAGGTCGTGTCACCTATGGTTGTTTAGGTGAGATGTAAGTCTCTAGTATCAACGGCGTTATATACAGAGTCTTTTCATCTTGTGGTCCGGGTCTTATACAAACTCTTTTTATAGGACACCCCCGCTCGCACGTCTCCATATGAATGGCTAGGATCTACCATCTGTAGTAGTTTACAACACTTACAAACCTCTACAAAGCGGGCTGTATCCGTAGTGTCACCAGGATCAGGTATCCCACCGTAATCCTTATACTAAAGACCTATTTAGGTTATCACTTAATGCATGATCTACTTGTATCACATATACATGCTTAAGTTCACATAAGATAACCAAGGAGCTTTGTTTATTGGATATGAGTAAATGCTAGAATTAAATAACACTTATTTTATTTATTAAACAATGTGTATCTTTACAAAACAACGAGACTCCAGGAGAATTAGGACACCAATCCCAACAATTTTCACGTGGACGTAGGCAATCTTGCCGAACCATGTAAACATTGTGTCTTTTCTTGCCTTATCTTTCTTGTTCGTACGAGTGTTTTCTTTATTGCAAATCGAGCGTCATTCATTCATCATTCAAATCACATCGAGTAATCTGAATATCGAGTCAATCGTGCATTGTTCATCACTATTGAGTAGCTTCGAGTTCATCATTTTCACCTTCGAGTCGCACCGAGTATCGTTCAAGAACCGTCGAGTACAATCGAGTATTAGTTTAGTTTTCATCGAGGATTTACACAGAGACTCGTCAGACGAAGAAGGGAATTCTCATCGAGGATCGAGTAGGAAGACGTCGAGCATCGAGTGGCGAGTATCGAGGATTTGGTAGAATATTTCTGAGCCATTTCTTCATCTTTCCGACATTGATCATGAGTATTTGGGCCTTGTGAAGAGTGGTTAGCCCAACAGGAGTTAAGGGGGAAAATGACAACACCATACAATTGGAGAGTTTACAGAAAAAGCTTGGGAAACAATAGAATGAGGGGAGAGTTACTGGATCTGTGAGAAAATGACAGGAAAAAAGAGGATAAATTCGATTTTTAGCTTTAGCGGTCCAGATACTAATTTCATTTGAGTAGGTCAATGTTCCTTTGATAGCGACAGTTGCTGAGGCTGAATCAGACGTAATGATAATGTTTTTTATTCCAATTTCAACAGCAATAGTGAGGTTATGGTAGATAGCAGCTAGCTCCACAAAAAGGGATTATGGCAAAATCCAGTTATATTGCATTTTTCAGCAATTATAATGCCCTGAGAGTTATGTATAACGACACCAGAGGAAGCTGGGGAAACCAGAGAATGCCAAGATCTATCAGTGTTGAGGTTGAAATGATCATCAGGTGGAGGAGAGCAGATTGGATTGGTAGTAGCAAAGGCTAAGGGGGGATTGATTTGTCTCGAAGAAGAAAGCTCACTGAAATAATTCTCAATCCACATGATTTTCTTAGAAACAAGAGGGTAGGGAAGCCCTTGGTTAGCCTTGTTTCTATCACTTCAGGGGGCCCAACATATCACACATGCCAGGGCAATGTCAGTGTTGTTGAGAGAAAGAGAACATTGAGTCCAACAGTCAATTAAAGCCCTCTTGGGAAGATTGAAGCCAGTGATTGATGGAAGAAAGATATTCCAGATTTTCTTGGCGCAATTGCATCTATACAATCGTTTCTTCTCTATCAGAGCAAATTGGACAACCCGTATGACAACTAATTCCTTTACTTTTGAGACGAGTTCTGGCCGGGAGACAATGTGAGAGAGCCCCCCAAAGGAATATTTCGATTTTGTTATGGATGTTTAGTTTCCATAGTGCTTCCAACAATTGGAGATATTAGAGGCATTAGATGTGTTGCAATGTGAACTCAGACTTAGAGCCAACTTGTAACCACTTTTCACGTGGTAAATTTCATTTTTTTATAATCCAGATATCCATTTCGTTAGATTAATATCATGTGAAGCATACAATTTAGATCCTTCATTATAATTACATATGAATGAATTTGAAAATCATTCATTCATTAATTCACTAACGTATGTAGTCTTCTTCAAATGAATTCATGATTTAAATCGATACAACCAAGTTTAAATTGTAAATTTTTTCTATATAGTACTTTCAACATTATGTTTTTCTTTTTTTTCGTACAATATGGGTAGAGAAATTTAAACCAATGACTTTTTTGTTACTAACACACCTTATATGCCAGTTGAGCTATGTTCACTTTAGCTTCATAATTATGTCTATTTACTCTTTAGAGTATTTCCATTTGAACAAAGTATACATATGCTATTATAATAGATTCGAGTAGACACCTATTACTAATTTTTCACCCTACATTTGTTTAAATAAACAACAAGCATATAGGGGCACAAGTATAATTGAGGAATCTCCACCCCAAGAGGCCATATAGTCAAATCTATACTTCATATATATTTCGTAAAATTTAAAAACAAAAATGTAAAATATGATTTTAAGGGGCAATCGGAGGCCAAGTTTGTCATAGAGAAATTGAAACGATGAGTTGGTAACAATTTTACGAGGCAATTCGTAAGTTGGCTATGGGATGGAACATGTTGAATTTCAAATGTTTTGCAAAGATTTTTCCTTGATAAAATGATGATCAATCTCGATATATTTGGTGTTGAGAGGAATATCGAAATGAAGACAAGGGCAGTGAAACAGTGATTGTCACACCAAGTGATCGTTGGATAAGTAAGCTAATACGAAGCTCTTTAAGAAGAACATAGCCAAATTAAGTCACAAGTTACATGAGAAAGACATGGTACTCAAATTCAATACTTGGACATGGCAACTACAGTTTGTTTTTTGGAGGACCATGAAATGAGAGAAAAACTAAAAGAAGGTTGTTGACATGAATCATATGTGAGGAAGGATTTGAGATGTTGAAAGTTGAGCTCCAAAAGAAGGTCTAGTACATAATTAGTGATCATGGTTGCCTAAGAAATAATGAAGAGGATGTACGTTTTTAATGGCAAATATCGAGTGCAAGAAAGTAATATATGCATTGATAAGTAGAGAGTTGGAATCTGTATAATTAAATCATCCACATAGACGATAGAAGCAACATGTTGCCATGGGGAGAGTGATATGCGAACATGGACATGTCAATTTGAGAATGTGCAAAATTCCAACAAAGAAGAGTAGCGCACTGTTAAGCAATGTATACCTTCTTTTTTTAACGTGTCATAAAGAAAGACAATTGATGGACGGGGTTGGAGTATTAGGCCAAATTCATGGTGAAACAAAGAAAATTCATCTCTAATTTAGGCCAAGTCCATGAAGAACAACCCAAAAAAACGAAGCTTCTATATTCAAATATGATTTCAAAATGTTTGAATTACAATTATCTAGTGCGTTAAGCTTCGCCAGAAGCAAGCAAGACGAGTGGTTATCTATATCCTTTAAGAAAATAAGACAAGTAACAAATTAAATTAAAAATGAAAAATTACACAAACCACCTCTTTGTGTTTGTTATAAGTGCATCCCTGAACTTTTAATTTGATCAATCTTCCCAGGAATATGTTATTCGTTACAATTACACTTCTAGACTTTTAATTTGACCAGTTAACCTTTTATGATTTATTATTTGTTGTAATCAACCTCATATGTTAGTATTGATATAGATACATTTGTGAAATTAAAGTTATGATATCAGTATTGACATTATCCTTGGTTCTGAATGCTCTCAATAGTGATGTCAAACCTATTGAGGAATTTTTAAATTTAATATTACATTGATCTTTCATCGTTAATTCTAATTGTCATTCAATTATTATTTAATTAGAAAATTTTAAATTTAATATTACATTTTACTTCAATCTACTTTTTTTAATTTCTTTTTAAATGTTAAATTCCATTGAATGTCGTTACTTCAATAGAAAAATTAAAAATATATATCTAACTCACGAACAAGGGTCAATGTCAAATATTAATATTAATTTCTACATGTTTTTTAAACTATTAATTAATTAGAAAATTTCAATTTTATTTTTATAAATGGTTAATTTTCTTTATAAATTTTAAATCTCAGCGGATGTCTTCTTAAAAATATTTATAGACTTATGAATAAGGGTGAATGTAAAATTTTAACAAACTAAAATGGGGTGTTTGGCGCTCAACTTCAAGTGGTTGAAGTAGATTATTATAACACCACCATATTTAGGACTCAATTATAATAGTTGGTGTTCTCAACTATTATAACATACTTATCTACAGTATTGCTATTTCAAATCCTTCTTAGTTATAATGCTTAACATTTCCTATTTTGATTAAAATAGTCTACACCCCAACACGGACTATTATAGACCAGACTAAAATAGTATGCACCCCAAACACATACTATTATAACCTACACACTACTATTATAACTCACTGGCTATAATAACCACTAACTATAATAACCAACTCAGAGCCTCAAACACCCTTGAAGATGTCACATCCCTTCCTTGATTACCCTTTTAACCTATAAGAGAATGTGACGACAGCAGTTACCAACCCTTTTGTGGCACTTATTGCTTAACTAACCTATTTAACCTGTTTAGGAAATCCTCGAATGACATATTTAACATTTAAGAGCTAGCAAAACTTAATACATTTGAAATAACCTCACGGCTCCATACATAGAAAACTCATAACATATATATAGAAATAAGGTTTAGTAGATCCCACACTCATTACTAGTCCCTAATATGCAACACATGTGCATAGATAATTACAGAATAGACACCTAGACTTTCTCTTTCAACTGAGTCTTTAAGTGGCAGAGCAACAATGTAGTTATCCTCTAGGGAGATGACCACTACTTGAGAGAAGGAAAACATTTAAATGAGTGAACTATTTGTTGGGAATGTCCTAGAACTTGTAGTTCGTGTTAAACATTCTTTTTAATCAATAACAATGACTTATTGATTTTGCATCTTATTATGAAAATCCAATAAACACATCCTTGGCTATAATCTAAATGCTGTAACTTTATGTAGTGACATAAATAGGATCAAGTTGATAGTATATAGCCTAAATAGTCTAATAAGTATATGGATGAAATTGGGTATCTCATCCTGGTAACACTATTGGATGCGGCCCACTCTATAGTTGTTACAAGAAGTTGTAAGGTGCTACAAATGATGTGATCCACGAATCGTTCATATTGAGACATGAGAGTGGGGGCATCCTATGCAATGAGTTTGCATATAGACTGGACCACGAAAATAGTCACTTTTCTTTATAACGACCGTTTACTGTTAAAACTGACTATTTCATTTATTATATAACCTAGGTTAACTCGATCTTAATCCTGAGCTAGCTATGGACTCCTGTTTGTTCGGGATTATCCTTTGATCTGCAAACGGTGAGAGTAGTCCAATAGCACTGCTCAATAAGCTTACCATTTTGGGGATAAGACTGGATGAATAGCTGGGGACATAGTCTTGCAAGATGGAATTCACTCTTACCCTATTTAGGGTTAGCAGATAGGTTGTTCTTTTAAGTACTGACTCCAGGTCTTGAACAATCGGGGCCCCGCCTTCTCATGATAGAGAAAGGATTTGATTCATAGAGATTATGAATTAGAATTGTTCATTAGAGAATCAATAGGAACTTAAGGAACAAGATGTAGTCACAGGGGTTAAACGGTATTTTTGACATAGTTGTGATTACGAACAACTTGTGAAGAATTGACTTACTGATTATGGTTATTAAGTGAACATAATATATCTACAGTGAGAGGAGTTCAACTATGGGCTATAGTGGAGTGTCCCATTAGTTAACGAATGAGGGTTAGATCGGACTAATGAGTTTAGTCGATTAATCTCGAATATTTGGAGCCCATAATCTGTAGGTCCGGGAGGTCCCTCTACTAGCTCGTAAATGGATAAGCTTTAGGGTAGCTTGAAAGATTAATTTGAAACGTTTAAATTAAACGGAACAAGAGAATAAATATTTAAATATGATTTAAATATATAAAGATGATTATTGTGCAAAAATTAATTTAATATTTGATATTAAATTAAATAATTTTTTAAAATTAATTTAAGAAAATCAAATTTTGAATTAAAATGATTTAATATTTTTTAAAAAAAGAAAATGAAAAATCGTTTGCATGTTACACAAAAATAAAAAATGGGTATTTTCCATTACCATCATCTTTATGCTCACACAAAATGCATTATCTTCTTGACTTTGATTCTCCAAGCATGAGCTGCAAGCCACGCACTCCATCTCTTTGCATGTTCATCAATTATATATTAAGAAGAGTGGAGTTATTGGAGAGGAGGATAATCAAAGAATTTTGAGAGAATTTTTTCTGAAGAAGAAGTTGTCTTCTTTAGTTGTGCTGCTGTGAGTTTCTCTGGTTTCTTCACATCTTCAAGCTGTTCTTGAGTCCCACAACTCTGCCTAAATCTTCAAGAGCATAGTAGGGAAGACTTTGGGGTAGTTCACGTTTATAATAAGAAAAGATAACAACTAAACAAGCATTTTCTTGGAGAGTTCATCAAAGGTATGTTTAGAAAACCCACTTTTTGAGAAAAGCATGCTTTAGTTTTTGCCAAAATTAGTGAATTAGAAAGCTTATGGATCCTTGATACTTCCGCTGCATGTTGTTTTACTATTTCAATTAGTATCAGAGCATCTTTTAAGCTTTAATTCGGTCTAATTTTGGCAAGATGGGTGCTTTTTCATGAGATATATGAAATTGATGCACTGCTATGGTTTTCTCTGTTTTGGCATTTTAATTCTCTTTAATTTCTCAATTAAATTTGTAATTGGCTCTTGTTTGATGAGCATTTATGTGTTAGCAAGAGTCTATAATTTATGTGGAGTCATTAGAGTTGAAATTAAGATGTAATTGAAGAAACAAGCAAAGGAGGTCGAGTTGCTGTTTGAGTTTTTTCAGCTTCTGCTTAAATCTGTTGCTGAGGTCCAGTTGCTAAACGATCATTTAGCTCCAGACGTTACACGATGAGAACAAAAGCTAGACAATCTTTTAGTAATATGCGCCGGTCGTTGTGATGTTGAATGCTAAACGATTGTGTATCTGCGGGAGCTAACCGATGCGTTCATTTGCTATACGATAACATTACACGATCGTTTAGTTTTTGTCGTGGAAACTAGACGTTTCGTTGATTTTGCTAAACGATGCAATGAAATGTTATGCGATAGACTGAGCGTTCGTTTGGTCGCGGAGCTAAGCGATCGTGTAGATAAATGTTATACGATGCGATGATGTTCTATACGATGGAGCTATGCGATTGTTTAGCTGCGGGTGGATACTAAACGACGACTTGAATGCACTGGGCAATGGTATTATGCGACCGCTTAGTACTATGCGATGAAGCTAAGCGATTATACTGCGATGGAACTAAACGATCGTCTAGTCCTATGTGATAGAGCTAAATGATCATTCAGGTTTTAGGAAACACTATACGATCATGTACTTCCTCACAACCCTAAGCGATGACACTAGATGATTACATCCAGGTGTTACACAATCGACCTTAGCAGCATATTGAGGTTAGACCGAGAGCAACCGGTTCGATTGGTTTACTCAAGGTTCAATCCGGTCCAGCCTTAAATGTTTGTGGTTGGTTCGGTTCAGACTCGTCCAGCCTAGTTCAAGTTGTTTTGGGTTCGGTTTGGAGAGATTCGAGCAGTTCAAAGACGGTTTTGAAGCTGCTTGTAATAGTTAGCTGTCTGTTTGCTTGTTTATGCCAAAACGAAAACCATAACAGTTAGTATTTAATTGTTATGCATGAGATGTATGTGATAATTAAATAAATTCATGTATATGCATATAGTATGCCATGTAGATTTAAAACCCCACCGTAGGAAGCATGTTACATGTATTGACAGTATGTTATAATTGTTATAATATATAGTATGCATGTTAGGGTTATGTTTAATATAATAGTTATATTAGATACCTTCGTTGAATGTTGTGGATGTTTAAGCATGTCTAAATTTTGTAAGTTGTTATAAAATTGGTTAGATGTTTAAAATTCATAACAAAGAACAACTGCATGCTCAATTAGGTTAACAACTAATTTTAATCATTAAAATAGATTGTTGTCTTATAAGATACGATTACAAACTCATATCGATTCATAAACCTATCTAAGGCTGGGGGTACTTAAGTTGACGGTTTATGGAACACCTTCTATCTGGGGATTATGATCGAACAATTGAGAGTTGTTAACTAATTTTATGATCTTGTATGAGTGATGTGAGGTAATAAAATAGTTTATCACCTAGACATTGTAGGTTAAATCTAATTATAAGAGTTATATTTGGATAAACCACTTAGACTTATGTTGTATGAAATTAGCCGTCATGCCTAAGTAAATTACCTAAACATTTAGAACATTTCAGTGGGAGATTAACAATATATTTGATATATAGTTATTAGCTCTCACGTCCTCAAGAGTTCACACCGTGAGATCTATGCTTGGCTTCTTGTCGATTTTACCTCGACTGCTCCAAACGGAAAGTATTTGCATGGGTCAATAACAAGGTGAATGAGGGAAGTGGTTCATAGTAAGTGGGTGAAGGAAATGTGTCAACATTATCCTACGGTCTCCTTCATTAGTTTGAATCGTAAGATTCCTATGTTGTGCCTGCTGTTGTTTTTATGCGGCACTAGCTAGTCGTTAACTGCGACGATCCCTACGAAGGGTTGTAACATAGGATTCGGAACAACCCAAGCTTCAGTAAAATGAATAGGGTCTTATAGTTCCATCTTGGATATTGTCTTTTGTAACGCAAAAATTGTACTATGCAAGCAAGGTTCAAGTCCATACCATAAACTTGTTATCATAGATTTTATGCAATGATATGCGATACTACTTCTAGATATGCATTATTCGTGAGAATTTTGTAGTATACTATGCGTTGTCACAAGTTTCCTTGCGTTGAAACCAAGTATAATTTCACCACAAGTTTCTCGGTGTAATCCGAGGTCGAACATAGGGATTGTTTTAGATTATTGTGTTATATTTGTGATATATGCGACCAAGCGTTTTTCAATTTATAAAGAGGTTGTTTGTACAAGTATTTAAAAATGTGATAAAGTAAAGCTAAGCAATACAAATGCGATAATAAAGTAAATTGCGGTAAAAGTAAATTGCGATAAAATAAACCTAAGCTATGATGGTACAAGATATAGGTTTCATGATACAAGGTACTGAGGGTGAGACTGACTGTGAAGATTATACAAAGATCGTGTTATGCGGTGGCAAGTCTTATGTGTGAAACAGAAAGAGAAAAGATAATTAGTATAAACATCGCAAGTTCCTTAATTGCGTTAAAGGCATAAGTACGGTTCCGCTTTTCCCTTGGCGTACACCTCTCGATGATCGGTCGCGTTTCCCACATCTCTGTGATGAAACAGGGACGAACATGATGAACGCAAGGTTGCTTCCATCTCTAGAAGTACTTCTTGCTTTAGTTAATGCATTTTTCTAACCTTCTCTCGACAGATCAGAATGGCATATTCACTTCTGCTCTCACAGGTGAAGATGCCGTCTAGCATGCTTTAGCTAAACATTTTTATTTCTTTAGCACAGATTAAGTTACTTGTTTAATTCATATTAATCACTAAGGGATTAAGAAAACATCATGGAGAAAATTATTTATGGAGGAACCGAAATAGACAGAGAAGTGTAAATGGAAATGATCGAGACATTCAATAATATTATTTAGCATTTGATACATGGTTGTGAATGAAGAGATTAAGAAGATGAAATACAATTGATGAATGAGAGTTAGAAACAAATAAAAATAAGCGTCAATGTCTTGGCACAGATCTGGAATGGAGAATCGCTTGCCGGCGTTGATGGAGTGAATGGAAGGATGAGCTTCCCTCTCAGGCTTGCTCATCCGGTAGAAGGGATCTAAATATAGAGCTTCACGGCGGGGATTTGGCAGAATTGCACTGAGACTCACCTCTCGGCCTTGTCTCCTCTCTTCCTAGATTTCTTCCGATCAGTACTCAGACAAACTCTCTCTCAATAGCCTCGTATCAATTATACCCCCGTATCAAGTATATCTTTCAGTGAATTCTTTAAGGGTATTTATAGGCTGAAGGCTTTGACTCTCTGACTTGTCATCCCTACTTTGTTATTATGGAAAGTCTAAAAATGGTGGAATAAATATTCCTTATGTTATGCAATCAGTCTGTCGAATAAGCACAACAGTTAGTTGTACACGTGTCACAATCCTCCGCGTTTGCGTTGCTCATTTGCATCTTTCGATCGTGTGTCCGCATGCGATGTTGTTTTTATTACCGCATGCGATTGAAGTTCAGCTCTGGATCGACTGTCGCATTGCGCCGTCATTGCGTTGATCATTTCTTCAGTGTTGATTTGACGGGCGCAATGCGAAGGAGATGCGTTGTTCAATTTCTCTCTAAGCCTTAATCGCAAGCGGTGACTTGGTTTCCTGTAAAACAGACTTGAAATATCCTTTTCTACCATCTTAATGGTCTTAGTAGGTGTATTTGCAATAATTTATAATTATTGTATTTCTTAGCTAATTTTTATACAATCGGCGCATATTTTCTCTCTTTTGGCCTCAATATCTAAATAAGGCAGTATAAATAACTTGTATTTCTACAAGCTATCATCTTCTCTCTCGGAGGCATATTCATACCGTCCTATAAGATCTGAAAATGGCGAGTCACACTTACAAGAATTACTAAGTGTTAATAAAGATCTTGACCCAAAACGATAACCAAAAGAACTATTGGGATATGAGTTATTTTAGATAATAGTATTTGGTCAAGAATTGTCTTGCTTCTGTGAAGGAATTCTTGACTGCCCCATGGTAGCACTTGTTCTAAATCATTTAAGTATCGTTACAAATAAATAAAGATTTATTGGGTACTTTATTAGTTTTACTAAAATGGATTTAGATGCATATTTAATAGAATTTGTTTAAAATGTTTCAGTAATGTCAAACTCGATTATACCACTGCTTGCTTCTGATAAATTTAACGGAGAGGGTTACTCCAATTGGAAATCAAATATCAATACAATATTAGTAGTAGATGACTTGAGGTTTGTGTTAACAGACGAGTGTCCTTCAGTTCCCAGTTTAACGGTGACCCAAAATTTTTGGGATGTTTATGATAGGTGGGTAAGGACGAACGAAAAAGCCCGGACCTATATCTTGGCGAGTATATCTGATGCACTCTATAAGAAACATGAGGTCATGCCCACAGCTTGTGAGATCATGGCATCATTACAGGAGATGTTCGGGCAACCATCATCGTTTGTTAGACATGAAGCCATTAAATATGTGTATGTGACACGTATGAAGGATGAGACCAACGTGAGAGAACATGTTCTTGACATGATGGTCCATTTTAACATCATAGAGGCTCACGGGGTTATGATAGACGAAACAAGTCAAGTGAGCATGATACTGGAATCTCTTTCTGAGAGCTATCTGCCGTTCAGGACAAATGCTGTCATGAACAAAATCACTTATAACTTAACGACGTTGTTGAATGAATTGAAAACTTATCAATCGATGATGAAACTCCAGGAAAAGGAAATAAATGTTATTTCTAAACCAAAAAAGTTTTACAAAGGGTCTACCTCTGGAATGAAACCCGTTGATGATAAGAAAGCTGGTCATTATTCTTCTTCTAAAGATAAAATCGTATAGATGAAAAAGAAAGGAAAAGGGAAAAAGAAAACCGATTCGAAGCAAAACAAAAACAAAACTACCAAGGAAAAATTTTTCCGTTGTGGAAAGGTTGGGCATTGGAAACGTAATTGCCCAAAATATCTAGCTGAAAGGAAAGCTGAAAAGAATAAATAAGGTAAATATGATTTACTAATTGTTGAAACATGTATAGTGGAAAATTCTCACCTTACTTGGATATTAGATTCAGGCGCCGCTAATCATGTTTGTACTTTTCTATAGGAAACTAGTTCTTGGAGAAGACTTTCTGAATATGAGATGACTTTCAAGGTGGGCACAGGTGAAGTCATTTCAACCGAAGCAGTGGGAGATGTGAAGTTGTTTTTTTTTAGATTCTTTTATCTTACTCAAGAATGTGTTCTTTGTACCTAAGATGAAAGGGAATCTGATCTCCATTTCTTGTCTTTTAGAAAATATGTACAATATATCTTTTGAATATAATGAAGTGTTTGTTTATTCAAGAGGTGTTCATATTTGTTCTACTAGACTTGCAAATAACTTATACATATTACAACCAACGGAAGCAAAAGCTATTTTAAATATAGAGATGTTTAAAACGACTGAAACTTATAATAAAAAGTGAAAATTTTCTCCTAATGCCTATCTTTGGCACCCCAGGCTTGGTCACATTAATCTCAACAGGATTGAGAGATTGGTAAAAAACGGTCATCTAAATCAGTTAGAAGACAGTTCCCTACCTCCATGTGAATTATGCCTCCTTTCGGGTTTAGAGATAAACTCGAGAGAAGGTGTGACATTATGTCTTGAATAAAGTTTAAAAATTTCAAATTAACTTAGGGAAATAGTATAATGTATCAGATACATTATAATATAAAGTTTATATTTTAATTAAATATTATAATATAAATTTAATTTTGGATATGATTCAAAATTAATTTATGAGAGAATAAAATACTTGAAGGTGTTCAAATATTAATTTAATATGAATTGGATTCATATTAAAACTATAGGTTAAACTTAATGCATATTAGATGTACATTAAAACTATAGATTACGAGAGAAATATAACTGAATATGATTCACATGTAGGTTAAATTAAATATGTTATATTTAATTTAGTAATTAATTAATTGGAAGATTAATTTTGAGTAATTCTTATAAATAAAATAAAAACCAAAGTATTTACAATCTATAGCAAAAAAATTGTCAAAGGGAAGTCAAGTTTTCCTTTTTTTTTTTTTTTCAAATTTCCTAAAATATCCTTGCGATTTGAACTCCGCGCGTCTTCACTTATGGCTTTTTCCTCGTCATTCTTCCTCATCATCTACAGCTTCTTCCTCACCATTCTTCCCCATCGACGACGTCTTCTTCCTCGGTGTTCTTCCTCATTGAAGACGTTCTTCCTGAACCACGGTATGACTTCTTCCTTGATTTTTTCTTCGATTTTGTGCGCATGTAAGTCTATGATTCTTCGTCGATTTTCTTCTTTGATTTTTTGCATGCGTCTGTCTATGTCTTCTTCCTCGTTCGCGGCGTCATGGTTGCTTAACGACGCTATCCTTCGTCCATCGTCGATAAAAGACTCTTTGCTCGCACACAGTTTCTTTTCTTTTGTCCGACGACTTCATTACGTAGTCATTCTTCTTCTTCTTCTCTTCTTCTCCTTCTCCTTCTTCATCTCTTCTCCTTCTCTTCTAGGTTTTCAGATCATTGGTATGATGTAGGCTTTCTTTTTCTTTTTCTTTTTCTTCTTCTTTTCTAGGTTTTCAGGATCTTAGAATTCTATCAATTTGGTTTTTGTATTTGTTTTCTTTTCAATCTTTTCTTAATTTTTATTGTTCTTTGTTTTTGATTTGTTGTTGTATAGATAGATAATTTTTTTGTGGGAATATGTATGGATGTGAACATTTCTCTACCACTGATAGATAGTGATAAAGATCTAACACTGTCTAATAGTGATACACAGTGATAGAGCTCTATCACCAATGATAGACTGTGATAGAGCTCTATCACCAATGATAGACTGTGATTGAGCTCTATCACTATCACTTATATAAAATTGTAGAGCTATATACATATTAATATTTTCTTATACAATCTTCTTTTCATTTTTTTTTGTAGTAAATTGATAGTATGGTTAATGTTCTTGTAATAGTTTTTTTATGGTAGGCAGTGGACTCATTACAATTCTTATGAGAGTTATAGTGTTGCTGAAGTTTTTGTTGATGATATAATTGAAGGGATCGGATCCCGCAGCGGAAGTGTCTCGTGTGAGATCGCCTTGCATCTCGCGATTCAATTTTACATTAAACAAAATTGTTATATTAAACAGAATAAATAAACACGTAAATTAGCATGCTTCTAGGGAAAAGAGTTAGAATAGTTCTTACCTTTGTAGATTCCCTAGCACCACGAACAAGCCTCTCCAAGGTTCTAATGAATGGATCTCCAAACAGTCTCGATCACAAACAACTTCTTGAGCGATCTCGAACATTACTATGAGAGAAACCTCGTTATTCTCTGGGATTCCAATAGATGGATAGGTGATATCCAACTATTAGGGGAGGAAGAGGAAAATAAGGTTTTTGGAGAATTGAGAGGATTTATGGCTTAGAGAAAATTCTGCACAATAACACTAGAGAATTTTATATTGGCAGAGTTTCTCTACAACCAAAGTTGTGTAGGAATGTGTATTTGCAAATGGCCATGGGGAGGTATTTATATAGGGAAGGGTCAAGGATCTTTCCCAATATATTTTCTTTTTCCTAATATATATTTTTCTTTTTTATAAATACATATTTTTCTTCTCTGTAATTAATTAAATAACACTTATTTAATTAATTATCCCAATTAAATAACGTTTATTTAATTATAATTTGCACAATAATAAAATAAATATTTATACATTAATCTTAATTTAATGTATATTTTTAATTATCACTAGAAGAAATTCAGGCTTTAATGTCGGTTAAAACTGACATTAAAGGGCTTTAATGTCGGTTGACAACCGACATTAAAGATAATGTTATTAAAGCCCTTCAATATCATATACATCGCATGTATATATGCAATACCTCTCTATTAATTAATTTTTTATGAATCTAATTCACTTGAATTAATTTACTTGAATCTTATTCAAATATTACTTTCCAATTTAATTATGAATCATATCCATAATTAATTATATATTAATCACATTAAAATATAGTTTTCTCAAATTAATTTGAACAATTCAAATTATCCCTTTTAAGTATTCTCTAGTGAGCTAACGAGAGGACCCGGTGAATCTATAGATCAGAAGCTCCAACAATATGAGATTAATTGGTTAAACTCTTTAACCAAGTTAATGAATATTCCTTAATTGTTGGTACATTCCACTAAAGACCCACAGCTGCACTATTCTCACTACAAATATATTTATGTGTTCATGAATCTAGACCAATAACAACGAGTTAATCCTTCACGAGTGTTCGTAACTCCAACTAGATCAAATTACTATTTTACCGTGGGTTACCTTTGACTCCTTAAGAACCAGTGCTTCTCTAATGAACAACCTGTTTATGTTCCAACCAATAAGTAGAAACCCTTCTTGAGCTGACGAGAGGGTAGGACCCTTTGTTCAAGTCTTGGAGACAACACTTAAGGGAACACTCATCTACTTACCCTCAAGGAGGGAAGGAGTGAATTCCATCTTGTATAATTATGTTCCCAGCTCCCCACTTGGTCTCGTCCCTAAAATGGTAGGCTTATTGGGTCGACGATCTGATCACCCTCACCCATGCAAATCAAAGCACAATCCTTTGTGAACATGAGTTCATAATATACTAAGGATTGAGACTAAGCCGCCTAAGTCATCCTATTGAAATAACTAAACTAGTCAACGATGTTAAATCTAGTGGTTACTATTTTGCGGTCCAGTCTTATGCAAACTCTTTGCATAGGATACCTCTACTCGCGTGTCACCTAAACGAACGCGTTGGATCATTGTGTTTGTATCGAATACAAAGTGGGTCGTATCCATAGTGTTACTAGGATAAGGTACCTAACCTTATCCCTAACTATAGATCTTTTAGGCTAAATCTTGAACATTGATCCACGTATGTCTTTACATATAGTTCAAGACTCATAAGGCAACCTTGGATGTTAGTTTATTGGATTTAGGGTTATTAAGAAAAATTAGACAACAATATAAACAATAACATTTATTGATTGAACATCTATAACTCTTTATTGATGACGGTCAATTAATAACATTTACTATCTACGAGTTTTAGTGCATAAAACCCAACAATAATAAACTTCAATGGTTTAGTTAGTTTGATATTGGGTGAAATTTAGTTGGAAGTTTCTATAGATTTATCAGTATTATTGGATTTTGGTCATACTAATATTCAATATGTATTCCAAATAAAACAATATAAGGATGTTAGTTGGTATCTGTCCTTGGCTAAAGATTTAGAGACTAGGCATCCTTTAGTTGCTCATGTTAGTCATCATTCTGTAGAAGGATCTTGCAATGGTATTAGTGGTGGAGGTGGTGATAGATTGATGTATTTGGAAGTAAAGAAATACTGTCCAAGTGTTTTTATGTAATAGTAGTGAATAAGAATTTTCAATCCAGGACCACACGATTAAATTCAAAGTCACTTAAGTTGAAATGTTTGCAAGAAGGTTGTCAATGATATGTTCTGGTATCTCGGTATAAGAAGAGTGAGTTGTGGATGCTTAGAAAGTACATTTCTAACCAAAATTGTTCAATGAATACAACTCAAAGTTGTCATAGGCAAGCTTATTCATCTGTAATTAGGGACTGCTTGAAAGAGGATTTTAGGTTTATCTTTACTGATCACTCCCTTCCTAGAGATATTGTTCATAAGGCTCATACTAAGCTTGGAGTTAATATTAGTTATCAAAAAGCTTGAAGGGAAAAAGAACACATATTAAGATCATTAAATGGTGATGCAACTGAATCATATAGCTTCATTCCATAGTTTTTTGAAAGGTTGAAAGAAATGAATCCAGGTATTATTACAAATGAAGTATTCTTCTTATAAAATTTATATCACTATTTATTGTAGATAAACTGTGATAGACATATATCATTGTCTATTAGTGATAATTGTGCATAACTGTTTATCACTATCTATCCCTAATAGACTATGATAGACATCTATCACTGTCTATCTACCAATGAAAGATAATGATAGATTTGTTACCATTGTTACTAATAATTGTTTTCATGTATTTTTTCAGGAACATACACTGCTTTACACATTGATGAAAATGGACATTTCAAATTATGTTTCATGGCTATTGGTGCATCTATTGAAGGATGGAGGTACTATAGACCTACCATATCTGTTAATGGCACGTTTTTTAGGTATAAGTTTGGTGGTACTCTACTATCAACTTCAGCACTAGATGGTAACAATAATATCTTTCCCCTTGCATTTGCTATCGTAGATTTTGAAAATGATGTGTCATGGAAATGGTTTTTCCAAAATATCTAAACTAGTTTAGGGGATAGAGGACATAGTCATTGTCTCAGATCGACATTTAAGCATTCCAAAGGGTGTCTTAAGTGTGTTTTGCAATGTTGAGTACTGTGTGTACATTTATCATGTTCTGTGAAATTTGAAGAAGTCGTTCAAGGATCCTTTGATTGACTAGTTTTACTTTAGTTGTGCTAAATCTTACACTCTTGATGATTTTGAGTTTATTATGAGATTTATGGAGTTACCTTATTAATGTAGGATTTGGGAAGTGGTCTCGTGCATATTCTCGAAGAAGAAAGTATGAAATGATGACAAAAAACCCTTTAGAGTCCATAAATTCTTTTTAGAAAGAGAATAGAAACTTACCTATTGCAAGTTTACTAGATGCAATTAGAGATTTATTGCAAAAATGGTTTCATGATCAAAGGAAAGCTAGTTTGTCAACGAAAACAATTTTGGCTCCTTGGGTTGAGAATATATTACGCAACCAACATGAAAAATCAAGAAGTTTCATGGTAATGATTCCTTATTCTTTTTAATTTTTGTTTGTTTTTAGATATATAAAATTGACAGGAGAATAATAGTCAGTGATAGATTTCTATCACTGTTTATATTTGGTATGTTTGTAATGTGCTGATTTCTTTTTCCATTTTTATTTATTAGGTTCATCCTATTAACAACATTGAATACTCAGTAATGGATGGTGATAAACAATTTCTAATAAAGCTTGATTTGGGATCTTGCAACTGTCGAGTATGGGATTTTGATGAAATTCCATGCTCTCATGCGCTTGTTGTTCTTCAGCTGCTTAACATAGATACTTATTCTTATGTATCTGATTATTATTATTCAAGCGCATTTTCATCGATATATATGGGTTGTGTTCGACCTGTTGGAGTCCATTCAAATTGGAGGGTTTTAGATGATGGCATTATAACATTACCTCCTATTTTTAAACGTTCAGCAGGAAGACCTAAGAAACAAAGGATCCCATCTGTAGGTGAAGCTAAAAGGAGTCGTTAAGTTGCAATCGTTATCATTGTAAAGGTCACAATTCTTGGACTTGCGAACTTCGCCAAATTATTCGATGATATAATCATTATGGTTGCATTTCTCCCTTGTATAGCCAAATGGATTGATATTAGAATTTACGAAAGTTATTTTTCCCCTTGATTGATCTATTATTGAGTTTGTAAATGAATGGAACAATATTTTTATTGAATAAAATTATTTAATTTCTTTGTTTATATTCCTTTTCTAGGTTGAAACATGTGATATACACACTTATACATGTTTATATTCCTTTTCTAGGTTGAAACATGTGATATACACACTTATACACACACTAATATATACTGATGGATACTGATAGATTTCTACTAGTGTCTATCATTTATACACACTGATATACTATTGTGTTGATATACACTGATATCTTTCAATCAATGTATATCACTAGTAGAGAGTAATTTATTTTCTTCCTTTTGACTATTCTGAAAATGAAGATATTTGATGAATTAATGCTCGATATATGTGTTAGGGTTAATACCCTAAATTTCGTATGGTCATGTAGTTTGTTATTGTATTGTACAAATATTTTATTTATTTAATAAAATATGAGATGTTTTATTTGACATTTAGTAGCATTAAACCCACAAACTAATAAACTAACATCCAAGACTATTTTCTATAGCTTAAACATGTGTGTAGAGACATACAGGTGGATCGTTTAAGTGATAACCTAACTGGTCTGTAGTAGATAGATCCGCTGGATTGATAACATAAGCTAACATAATCATTAAGCACTCTAATTACACTTAATTTAAGTAACAAGCATGATAAAAAAAAACAGGTTTTTATACAAGAGGGTTTCAGAAGTACAACCTTTGTAGAATCCTTCAAATACTTGCGTATCTCCATGAATTTGACCTTCAAATCTCCAGTAGACCACCAAGAGAATCTTCTCTACCATTCTCAGTCGATTTGGGTGGTGGAACTTTGAATCGAGAGGGATTAAGATGGGTTTTTTTTTAAGAGCAAACCTAATTTTTGCAGAATTTCTATCAAATTGGATTGCATGAAGCTTTAAAACTCAGAAATTAAAGTTTTTATTAAGTTCAAACATGCGAGCACTAATTAATTTAGTTGATTAATACTTCAATTAATGTTTAGAAAGTGGGCTAGGTGTTATTTTATGGATTAATCCACTCAAAATCTATTTTTGGGATAAATCCATTTTGAAAATTTAAAAATTCTTTTTAAATTCTCATTTTTCATTTTAAAACCAAATTTAATTTAGATCTAAATTAAATCTAAATTAAATCCACTTTGACTATTTTATGGTTTAGTCTTATACTAACGTCTTTTGCATAGGATGCCCCCACTCGCATGTCTCCACATGAATGATTTTGGGATCACATCGTTTGTATTAGTATACAAAGTCGGTCGCATTCATAGTGTCCCTAGGATGAGGCACCCAATCTCATCCATATACTTATAGACCTTTTAGACTATATACTATAACTTAGTCCTCTTTTATGTCTTCTACATAAAGTTAAAGTATTCATACTATAGCCATGAGTTCGTTTATTGGATTTTGTAACAGAATGCAATTTCAATAATACTTTTATTGAAA
Source organism: Benincasa hispida (assembly GCF_027475165.1). NCBI lineage: Eukaryota > Viridiplantae > Streptophyta > Magnoliopsida > Cucurbitales > Cucurbitaceae > Benincasa > Benincasa hispida. Next base: position 28,838,332 of record NC_143485.1, read on the forward strand.
ATTAGAATATCGAGATTTAGGACATTCCCAACAATCTTCCACTTAGACTAAAACACCAGTGGGTTACAGATATATACAAATGTATAATGTTGAGAAAAGAAAAAATACAATCTAGGGCATCTATATACTCTTGACATGGATACCTTATCATGGTGACACTACGAGTACGACCCACTTTGTAGATGTCACTGAAGTGATGAAAACCTTAAGGCATAGCGGAAGCCAAAATACAGAACCATTTCATTTTTTTTTTAAAATTGGCATTTAAAATCAAAACAATTTTGCATTGGAATAAAAGGTAATATCGATTAAGCATACAATTCCCAAAAAGAAAAATTACACAGGGGAAGAAACCCTACCTTGCAAACCTTTTGACAATTCCGTAGAATTTTTCTGTTGAATTGAGATTGGGCACCGCCAAGGAAACCTCCCTATTCTTGTAAGAAATTGAGGCTATGGAGAATTATGAGATTCTTTCTTTTTGGATTTGGGAATATCACAAAATGATTTTTCTTTCTTTCCTTTGCAAAAACAAAACTCTTTTGTTAGATTTTGTTAAAGAGAGAGGGATAGTGAGAGAGGAGAGAAAATCCCATGTTTTCTCGTAACTTCCCTAAAATGGGAAGTTAATTTGTTTAATTTAATTTAATTTAAATTAATTAATTAAATCATATTTAATTAAATTATCATTTAAATCATATTTAAATGATTTTCTCTCACATAACTTATAGCTTAAATGTGTATCTAATGTACATTAATTTTAACCTAAAGTTTTGATTTAATCAATTTAATTAAATTCAAAATTAAATTAAATTAAATAAATAATTAATTCTTTAGTTAATTAATCATCCAATTAAATATTACATATTTAATTTAATTTCCCATTTGAATCATATCAAAAACCATTTATCTCATTTAACCTATAGTTTTAATGTGCATCCAATGCACATTATTTTTAACTTATAGATTTCAAAATAAATCTTATTCATATTAAATTAATATTCTAACTCCTTTCAAATATTTAGTTCTCTCATTTATTTACTTTGGATCATATCCAAAATTAATAATAAAGGCTAAAATTAAACTTTATATTAAAATGTATCAACATACAATAAAAAAATTCTCAATTCTAAAATCGAACATTTCAAATTCAATTTAATGACAAATTACCTCAATACCCTTTATAAGCTTGGAAGAGGACCTAATGGACCTGCTAAAGACCCATAATTGCACTCTTTTCACTACAAATATGTTTCTGTGTCCACGGATATAGACCAAAAAAAGAAAGTTAGTCCTTCACGAGTGTTCATAACACCAGTTGGGTCAAATTACCGTTTTACCCCTAGGTTACCTCTACATCTTTAAGTACCAGTGCTCCTATAATGAACAACCTATTTATGGTCCAACCATTAAACAGAAACCCTCTCGTGCCAGTGAAAGGGCAGGGTCCTTTGTTCAGGAATTTTGGAGACACTACTTAAGGGAACACTCATCTACTTATCCTGAAGTCGGGAAGGAGTGAAATCCAACTTGTATGATTATGTTCCTAGCTACCCACTCACTCTTATCCCCAAAATAGTAGGCATATTGAGTCGGTGAACTGGCCACTCCCACCCATACAAATTAAAGAACAATTCTGTTGGGTTTTATATCCTAAAACTTGTGGTTTGTAAACAATAAAGTTATTCTGTTGATCAATAAAGATGTTACAATTGTTGTAAAGTGCTACAAACGAAGTGATCCTCATTATTTCATGTGGAGACATGCGATTAGGGCGTCCTATGCGAAGGGTCAGACTAAGAAATAAGTTACTCTTACTTTATAACGCTGTTTATTGTTTAAGACTGACTATTTCAAATCGATGACCTAAGTAACTTAATCTTAATTCTGAGCTAACTATGAACACCTGTTTTTTTCAAGATTATTCTTAGATTTGGTTGGGTGAGAGTTGGCTTAACAGTGCCGACTCAATAAGCCTCCCATTTCAGGGGTAAGACCGGGTAGATAACTAGGGATATAGGTTGCAAGATAGAATTCACTCCTACCCACTATTAGGGATAGTAGAGAGCTTGTTCTCTAAGTATTGATTCCAAGTCTTGAACAAGGGGCCCCACCATCTCATTAGCCCGAGAGGAACTCAATTTAGTGATTGGATTACAAATCAATTGTTCATTAGAGAATCATTGGGACTTAAGGAACAAGATGTAATCTCGAGGGTAAGACAACTATTGACCCAACCATTATTATGTATAACATGTGAAGGGTTAACTTACTAATTACGGTTATATTGAGTGGACACAATTATATTTACAGTGAGGGGAGTGCAACTACTGGGCTTTAGTAGAGTGATCCGGTAGTTAATGAATGTTAATTAGTTAGGTTTAAAGAGTTTAGTCGATTAATCTCGGATCGTTGGAGCCCATGATCTGTAGGTCCATTAGGTCCCTTTATTAGCTCTCAAACGAATTAAATCTTAGAACAGAGTGATGAGTTTAATTTGAAACGTTCAAAATCAAATTAAGGGAATTAGTAATTATATGCAATATAATTACACATTTAATTATTAAATTAAATGAGATTGGAGAGTCAGATTATATTGAAATTTGATTTAAATATTAATTAAATAAATAGAGATTCATGGTGTTGGAATTGATATTTAATTAATTTAATATTTGATATTAAATTAATAAGATTTAATTAAATTATTTAATTAATTATTAATTTTATTTAAAAATTAATTATTGGATTAATTTTGGTAAAATTAATAAAATTTTAGTTTAACTAATGAATTAACATTGAAATTTGGTTTAATTTTGAAAAGAATTTCAAAATTAATAGAAAATTTTGATTTGGAAAAATCCACTAAAAGTAGAATTTTTCCACTTGCATAACACCTATTATCACACTCAAATTCCACTCATAATTGGAAGTAGGATCTGACTTTCTTTTATGCAAAGTAATTGCATGATGTACTTGTACAAAAATTGAAGGTTTTTTAGCTGAAAAGGAGGCCATGCATATGGTTTTTTTGATAGAGAAAAAGCCGAAGAAAAAGGGTTCTTCTTCCTTGAGCTATAAAACTCCAGAAAGTTACTTCTTCAAACTTTCCTAAAAATTAGCTCATTTTGATTCCCACAAATCACTAAGGTCTAAAGAGAATAGTAAGAAAGATCTTTTGGTGGTCTACCCTTTGTACCCGAGGAGATTGGAGCTGAATTTGAAGATCAAAGTCATCAAAGGTGAGTTTTTTTCCCCTGAAACCCTCTTTTTATTTGATGAGCATGCTTAATTTGAGCTAAAATTGATGAGTTAGAGTGTGTAATGATCTTGAATTATTTCGTTGACGGCTTGCTAAATCTAACAAATCCCTCGTAAATAGGAGTTCATAATATACTTAGGAGTAAGATTAAGTTGCCTAGGTCATCCTATTGAAATAAAAACTTAACTAGTCAACGGAGTTACATATAGTGGTTACTATTTCGCGGTCCGGTCTTGTGCAAACTCATTGCACAAGATTCCACCACTTGTGTGTCTCCTACACGAACGTGTTGGATCACTGCGTTTGTATCAAATGTAAAGTGGGTCGTATCCATAATATTACAAGGAAAAAGTACCCAACCTTATCTCTATACTATAGACCCTTTAGGTTGTATCTTAAACATTGATCCCTATATGTCTCTACATATAATTCAAGACTCATAAGACAACCTAGGATGTTAGTTTATTGGATTTTAGGGTTAATAAGACAAAATTAAATAAAACATCAATAATACTTATTGATAAAAAGATTAATAACTATTTATTAATGACAGTCATTTAATTACATTCACTATCTACGAGTTTTAGAGCATAAAACCTAACAGTTACAATTGTTGTAAAGTGCTACAAATGATCTGATTCTGATCATTTATGTGGAGATATGTGAGCGGTGTGTTCTATACAAAGGAGGTTGTATAAGGCTGGACCATGAAATGACTAGTCTCATTACATAATGCCGTTCATAATAGAGACTTACATTTCACCAAGATCACCATAGGTGACATGACCTAAATCCTAAGTGAGCTGTGAACTTCTGTCTATAAAGGCGGTACTTTAATTTGTATGGGTGAAAGTTTCTAGATCGCCGACTCAACAAGCCTACTATTTTGGAGATTCATCTAATTGGAGAGCTAGGAACACAGCTACACAAGATGGAATTCACTCCTTCCCTGAGTCGGGGTAAGTAGATAAATTGCTCCCTTAAGAGTTGATTCCAGGGCTTGAACAATGTGGCGCCACACCCTCTCCTGGCCCGCGAGGGATTTGGTCATAGTTGGACTATGACTTATTATCCATTAGTGGGACCAGTGGCACTTAAGAAATTAGATGTAACTATAGGGGCAAAATGGTAATTTTGGCCTAGCTGTACTTATGAGCAATCTGTGAAGGGTCCTCGCACTGTTGACTAGTTATATTCAATTGACACTGAAATATATTTGTAGTGCGAAGAGTGCAGCTGTTAATCTTTAGTGGAGTACCCGACAATTAATGGATGTTGAATAATATAATTAAAGGAGTTTAATTAATGATTCAAGTACCATTGGAGCTTCAAGCTACAAGCCTATAAAGTCCCCTTTATAGCTCAATGAGGATTAGATGAGAATCAATTTTGGATTAATTTGAATTGTTCAAATTAATCGAGAGAATTAATTATATGTGATATAATTAATTTAATTTAATTATATATGATGAATTACTATAATGTTTTTGATACATTATATTATAAAGTTTATTTGAGAGTAAATAAATATTTGAATATGATTGAGAAAATTTAAAACTATAGGTTATATTGTATGTGATATAATACTAAACCATAGGTTATATGTTTAATGTCATATAACCTATATATATTTATTAATTAAACTTAATTTATTGTATTTTAATTTTAATTTTAATTAATGGGAGGGGAAATAACTTCTCTCCCTTATTTTTTCTCAACTAAATATGGGGGGGGGGGGGGGGGGGGGATAATTGAGGGTTGTTCTCTTCTTCATTCATTCAGTGATTGAGACTTACAGAGAACGTTCTCTGCAAAAATTTGTTTTACAGAAAAACTCTGAGAAAAGTTCTCAAGCTTTCACATGACCCTCTCTTTTTCGCTCTCTTCCAAAAACCTAAGAGCCCACAAAACTCCTTTTTGTTGTTTTATCGACTCCGGAAAAGAGAAATCATAAGTGAAGATTAGATCTTCAAGGGTGAGTCCTTTTACTCATTTTCTCATTTAGCATGCTGTAATTAAATTAATGCATAATGTTTTTGTTTAATTCTATAAAATTCATGATTCAGTAAAATTGGGATTTGGGATTGATCCCTGCTTCCGCTCAAAGACCTTCAACGGTTCCTTCAATATGGATATTGAACTCGTCTAATGGTCAATTTGAAAGTCAATGTTTCTTTTTTACCATATGATGTTGTATATCAGTTTTGGTTATTAAAATTTGTATATCGATTTCATTTTTTATGTAGAAGTTGTTGCAATATTAGGATTATGCATGGTTGATTCAATTTTGGCATCAGACACTGGAACTAGAAGCATTATATATTATAGTAATTGAGTTGAGAGTTGATAGACACTGATAGAAGTTTAATAATGTTTATCAGTTAACTATGAAATTTCTTCCATTAATAACTATATCTAATAGACACTGCTAGACTTCTATCATTGTCTATCAATGATAGAATTCATGATGTACCTAATAGAATTATATTCAACATATATTTGATAGTGGTTTATTCATCATGTACCTGATAGAATTTTATCCAGCATATACACAAAATTTATAAAACTTGTAAAATCACAACAGATACCATCATTAATGTAAAGTAGAATTCTTATAGATGTAGATCTAACATCAATGTTTATTGTCATTGGTCTTGTAACATTCACAAAATAACATAGTTCATTGTCAGTAGTATTATAGTCTTTTTCAATAACATTCTAAAATCAAGTTCTAACATTGAGTCTGAGAAGGTTGAGATTAAAATTGAGAAGGTTGAGATTGAGTTAGAGAGTTTAATTGAGAGATGTTTAAGTCGAAGCCTGGAGCACTGTCCATCAATGAAGTTGTTTCCTTCTTTTGCTTCTTTTTAGGAGGTGCTTTGTTCATTGCCTTTGCCTTCGCTGTTTGTTTCCTTTCTTTCCTGGGTCTCTCATTCACAATTTTCCTGTCATCATCTAATACTTTTGGTGTAAACTTAGTACGCTTCCCTTTTCCTTCAGCTTCAGCAATCTAAAATAATTGTAACAACAAAGAAAGTTAAGTGTTAGAATGGGAAAACTACATATCATGATATCATTAACTATTTATATCTTTTTATCAAGAAATATATGAACATAATATTAACATACAAATTGATTTATCATAAAATGTTTCACTATCTACTGTTGATAGATAGTGATAGTGGTCTATCACTCTCTATTAATGATAGCTAGTGATAGACAACTGTCACTCTATCCATCATTATATCAACTAATATGTACAAATATCTAGTGATATAACTGGCAACAACAACTATTTAGATCTATATAGCAAGAAATATATGAACATAATATTAATATACAAATTGATTTATCAAAAAATATAAGTATCTACCATTGATAGACAGTGATAGTCATCTATCACTCTTTATCATCAGTGATGTACGGTGATAGACCATTATGACTCTATTTATCATGATATCAAATATCTAGTGATAGAACAGACAACTAATTACCTTCTTTTTCCTTGGTTGTTTTCTTTTATTTTCAAGTTTTTTTTTCTTTTCATTCTCATTTTCTTCTTCAGTTTCTTCCTCAACAACTTGTTCTTCAACATGCTCTTCTTGTTTAACAACATTTTTTCCTTCATCAACATGCTGTAATAAATAAAATAATAGTATAGTGTTAGACATTGATAATATTTTATAAATATCATTAATTAATTATACTTTTTCTCATTTTTTAGTTTTGGTCTTCTCTTATTTTTTAGTTTTTCTTCTTTGTCAAATAGATCAAATTCATCTTCTTTTTCAAGCTCAACTTCCTGCAATAGATCTAAAATTCTAAAATACTGAAGAAAACAACCTATCGCTTTATTTTCTTTCATAGTGTCTAGATATTTACCTTATTCTTTTGCTGAACGTGATGAATTTTTCCATATGTTCCTCAGCTTCAAATTCTTTTCATTGCATTACATGTAATGTGTCATTGTTACATAAGAACTAAGGAAGTTATAAAGGTATATTATTGTCTATCAATGATAGACACTGATAGAATTCTATCAGCATTTATCAGTGATAGATACTTCCTGATAAAAGTCTTTCATTTAGATTTTTACTTAGATATTTACCTTATCCTTTTGTTGAACATGATCAGTTTTTTTTCCAGATAATCTACAACTTCAAATTCATTATGTTGCAATAATACAATGTAATATGTCATTGTTACATAAGAATCAAGGAAGTGATAGAGATAGAATTCTATCAGTGTTTATCACTGATGGACAATGATAGATCTAATTGACTTTCAAGAAAAAGTAGCTTAAAAGAGGAAACAAAGTAGCTTAAGAGAGGAAGCAAATCTTTTCCTTTCCATCCTCTTTCTTAAACTCTGTTGTTATTTCTTGTGTCTTTGGGGTTTCCAAAGGTAGAGTTTGAATATGATCAAAATCATCTTGTGTTTCAATCTCTTGTGTTTGTATATTAGATCCTAAAACAAAAAACTTAAATCAAACAAAAAGATAATGAAAAGAATGAGATTCCTATAACAAAAGACATAAATCAAAAGGAAGAAAAAGGCATTGATAGACAGTGATATACTTCTATCACTGTATGTCAGTACAAAAACTTGTATACAAACCTAACCTTCATTCCCAGTTTCCTACAAGAAAAATCAATTTAGTTTAGTTAGTAAATTATGTTTACATTTTAAAAATAAAATACCACATAGCAAAAGGCTTACCTGAGCTATGTAATTCGTAGCATAATTCACCATTTTATCAATTTCATTATTTCTTTCAAGAATTTGTAAGCTACAAGAAGGAACTTTGTTTTTCTATGGTCTCCTCAAGCTCTTTTTATTGTTCTTCTTGTGGAAGTTCTTCAATTGGAAGTCTATCATTCAGTCTTTCCATGATTGTTTTTAACATTCTGATGATCTCTTCTTGGTCTTTTTTCAAACTCTTCTACTCTTTTTCTACCATCCGTTGGCCATCTTTCAGTTCTTCTATTTCCTCCTTTATATTTTTCTCATGCTCTTTTTTTCCTCAAATTAATTCTCTTTCTTTATTTCTTTCTTTTTCTGTATTTCTTTCTCCTTTTATTTGTTCATTCTCATTTTTTTTTTCAAATCTATAAATATTTGGTGGTGGTTGATTATGATTTTTTTTTTTCCCATTGGAACTAGTGGAATTACACAAAACTACAAGTTTTAACACATGTTAAATCATTAGATCCAAAATAAGAAAACATTAACAAGCTTTGTTATGATATATGTCTATCATTGTTTTTTGCTGATAGAGAGTAATAGACTTCTATCATTGCCTATTACATGTCAATCAGGTGATATTATTGATAAAAATTATATATGTCTATATTCTATCATTGACTATCATTGACTATTATCATTCAATGAACATTGGTAGAGACTATCTCTATCTATCGCTGATAGATACTGATAGAAGTTTATCACTGTTTATCAGTAATAGTCAGTGATAGAAATCTATCACCATCTATCAGCGATAGACTACTATCTGTTTTTTGTTTGAAACCATTACAAGTAATAAAAATGATGCTAAGAAGTTATAGGAAATACTTACATCATTTCTTTGAAAGACATTCTCTTCAAGATTTCTCCAATAATCAGGTTCCAAGCATTCCCATGATATTATTGTTGGATATTGATTGCAAATTTTTCTTCCAAATCCAAGATCTATTGCTAAAAGTTTCGATTTTGTTTCAAATGCCCGATAAACTCATGCCAAAGAGAAAACTTGAAGGCATACATAATCCTTTTCAGTGGAAGAAGTCTTTTTGAAAAATTGATATGTCAAGTTATATGACAATCATCCTCAATGATAGGTTTTAAATGCTTGTTCATTGTCCAGTATGTCGACATGTTTTCAGTTAAAAACATTGTGTCCTTGCCTAGGGATTAATAAGAACTCCAAGAAAAGGGGGTTTGCCAACTTAACCTTGACACTATCACTTTCAGAATCATGTAAGAACTTAAAGCTTCTTTCAACGTCATTTCTATCAATTGAATCATCATTCTCAAAGACTCTTTCCCTATATTTAGAAATTTGATCTTTTTCTTCCAAATCTATTGGTGGTAGTTGAGTACCATTTAAACCTATGATTAAGCAAAGTTCTTTTAATCCAAACTCTACTATATGCCCATTAAAGTTAAAAGCAAAGCCATTTGGCTTCTTTGTGACACATTGTTTTCTTATAAGGTAATTTATGAACTTTGTGGGCATTTTCTCAATTTTTAGATCTAGAAAGTGGTTGAAAGGACCATTTCTAAAAGTATTTAAATTTCTATCATCTGATTGCTTCTTTATAGTTTGTATTACATATAATGAGATGTATATTGTTATCCTCAAAGGCTTGTTTTAGTCTTGTATTATTATTTGATGTTCATGTTTCTATTCCATTTTTTAAACATACAACTATCAACAATAAGCAAGTGATATATGTCTATATTCTATCATTGACTATCACTCACTATTATCATTCAATGAACATTGGTAGCGTTCTATCACTTTCTATTTTGTGTCTATCAGCTGATTTCGACAGTGATAGATTTCTGTCATTGTCTTCAATGATATACAATAATAGAAACCATGAAATGTGATAGATAGTGATAGTGTCTATCACTGTCTATCAAGTAATTCTTTATATACTAAAGTACGACATCAATCCTACAAGGAAAAGAAATATCAAAACACCAATTGTAAGTAGCGCCTAACTAAACATATCTAAGAAAACATATGTATACATTGGTAGTGGTACGAATGATAGACAACATAGAACACTTAATGCCACATATAGACATTGACAATAGTCTATTAGTGTCTGTTTGTGATAGACATTGATAGACTTCTACATTTTCTATGTGAAGGGATTGGAATTCCCTTAAGCAGAAGCAATTATCGAACACAATTTTAGTTTTACAGAATCATGCAAATCACAGAGAAGGTAAAAAAAATATGCATTCTAATTAAGCGTGCAATTAACCCAAAAAAAAAAGGAAGAGGAAGGAGAGATCTAGAGATCACTTACCTTTGAAGGCCAATTCTTCGCGTTCCTCGCCAACTTGCGCTGTCTTCTCCTGATCTCACAAACACTGCAATTGGACATCGCCATGGGGTCTTCCCCGTTATTCTCAGGGATGAGAATCGTGTAGAGGTATGAGCTTGCACTTAATATCGACTTAGAGAGGAGTATGAGAGATTTTTCTGGGAAAAATTTATGAAAAACCTAGAGAGAAGGAGATGGAGGTAGAAAAAGCAGTTCTTTTTCTCTCTCCAATTTTTTCTTTTCTTTACATAAAAACATGAGAGATTTGAGGGTTGAGGAAGTGATAATTGTTGTGTTGTATGTCCTAAAACTCGCAGTTTGTAATATTAAACATATTCTATTTTACAACAATGATGTTATTGACGTTTATTCAATAAAACTGTTATTTAATATGTAAACTACACTTCTAAAGACTAAATCCAATAAACTAAGGTCCATGACTATTACATGAATAATTGGACTTTATGTCAAGACATAAGAATGGATCAAGTTCGAGTAGATAGCCAAAATGATCTATAGTATACGAATAAGGTTGGGTACTTTATTCTGGTAAAACTATCGGTTGTGGCCCACTTTGTATTTAGTACAAATGATGTGATCCGGAATCGTTCATGTGGAGACATGCGAGTGGGGGCGTTTTATGCAAAGATTTTGTATAAGATCGGACCAAGAAATAAAGTCACTCTTACTTTATAATGTCGTTTACTGTTTAAAATTGACTCTTTCAAAGTGATGACCTAAGTAACTCGACCTTAATTCTGAGCTAACTATGAACTTCTGATTATTCGGGATTATCCTTAAATTTTCATAGTAGAGGGTTGGCTCAACATCACTGTCTCAATAAGCCTCCCATTTTAGGGATAAGATTGGGTAGATAGTTGGGGACATAGGGTGTAAGAAAAAATTAACTTCTACCTACTTTTAGGGGTAATAGAGAGGTTATTCTCTTGTACTAATTCCAGGTATTGAATAAGGGGCCCCACCCTTTCACTGATCTGAGAGAGATTCGGTTTGGTGATTGGATCACAAACCGATTGTTCATTAGAGGATTAGTGGGACTTAAGGAGCAAGATGTAATCTCAGGAGGGGGGGGGGGGTAAAGCAGCATTTGATTCAGTCGTTATTATGAACAATCTCATCAGTCTATGCAGAGACTTGTCTGTGAGCACGACCTTGACTACCACGTCCTCTGATAACGGGCAGAAATGCTCGTTATCATAGTGCTAAGTTCTTAAACAATGTTAGATTGCGTTGATGAAATATGTTAAATTGTATCCATTAAGCATAAATTCTATAATATTGTGGTCGCATGTGTCCAACGCATTAGAACAGTCGATCTTTATATTTTTGTGCAGAATATTCGTTAACGCAATGCAAAGATTGCGATCATAGGAATTCACTGATCGAGCGTAACTTCATCGTAAGGCTTTGTGTTGATCATGCTCGCACACATTCGCCAGAGAAGGATCGCCGCAACTGGTCAGCGCAACATGGTGGGTGCATACGGGTGAAAGGATAATTAAGAGCGATGGGACAGAAAGCTGATGACAGTCGGATCTAAATTAAGTTTACAGCCGATAACAGTCACGAAGTACATTCAGCTTTATCAGTGACAATTATTCAGCGCATCAGTCAGGAATTAAAGCTATCTCATCTGTACAACCAAGAGAGAGAAGCTGCCTTTCACCATGGAAGCTCTATAAATACCAAGTGCATTCTTCAGAGAAGAAGGTTGATCGGTTGATGAGTTAACTAGTTTCTTCTGTTCATAATTTCCTTTCCATTTTAAGGCGGAGCAAAAGAAGAGTGGTGGCGCTGGAGATCACCCAGGGAAACTCGAGAGAGAACCTTGGGGCGTAAGAGCAGAGAGCGGGCTGACTCTCGCGAGAGCGAGATTATCTTTAGAGCACGAGTAGAAACAGTATAAATGCTTGGCAACAAGAAATTGCTTCCAGGCTCTTTATTAAACTTGCATTGTTATTTTGTACTTCATCTTCATATCTATTTAATGGAAGTTCTATTTCTACATCTGCTCACTCTCTTAATATGCATGGGTAGCTAAGCTAGTTGAATGGGTTGAGAAGAACTAAGCTAACATGACCTAGGAAGTTTATTGCTTGCGATTGTCTTGTTTTATGCTGTGCAAAATACCCTTTAGAGTTACTCGATCGAGAGTCTAAAGAAAAAACCTAATGTCTTAAGAGAGCTAGGTTAGAATCTGGACTCGAAAAAGCAAGATTAGACTTGCATAAACAAGATATAGGGACTTAGAAATAAGCTCTATTTGTCAACACTGCATCGCATGCATCCTAGGAATAGGTATGATGATATGTGGTGGCCTTGTTTGTGTATCATTGCATAGACAAGAATTAGAGGTTTATGTGTAGGCCGTATAGACACCTTTGCACATGCATCGCATGCATTATAGTATTAGAAGTCGTAGCATTCACGCCGAGAGGTGGTTTACTATTGTATGCATGTTGCATGATCGCAAAGCATGAAAGCATTCTAAGGAGTGTTAGCCGAACCCTTCTCAACCTATTCACTACATATTCATCGCATCTCCCGTTTACAAACTCTTTTCAAACTTTGCCGCATTTTTTATTTAGCCGCATTTGTTATTTATTTTTCATCAACGCAGACAACAAACCCAACAATTTATTTATTTAACTGGTTAACGCAAGTCTTCAAAAAAATCACTAACGCAAACTATTTTCACAAGTCCCTGTGTTCGACCCTGGGCTTACTAGGAAACTCAGAGGAATTTACACTTGAATTCCATTGGGGAAACTTGAGTGCACAACGCAAATCCATCAATGCATATCATCCATATTTCCACCACATAATTTCGAGCATCATCCTCTTCTTCTTCAAACCAACCTCGCACCACACATAGCTCTGTAATGAGCGATGGGAAGAATAGCTACTCCTTTGGTCTGGAGATGTCCAAATTTGGTCGACGATCATCTTTCCAACGTTGATTGGAATGCGATGCATAATGCAATAGATCGCCATGACTCTTTCCCTTGAAATGGTGTGGTCGTGAGTTGTTGTCATCAATTTCTGCTTGATGCAGTAAACCCACACGTTGGCTTCAAGCGTCAAGTCGTGAGACGATAGCGTCTTAACCCCTTTGACAAAAATGTTACATTTCTTTTCGGGCAATGCTACCGCCTTTAAGGCCTTTTTCTGCTCCTCAGCGGTGGGGTTTTCAATGATTTGGTTTCCTTCAACGTCAGTAGTTTCTTTTAAGTTAAAAATTCTATTGATCTTTGAGACACCAAACCCGATTGAGCCATCCCCAATGTCAACCTTATATTGCCCCGAGTGGGGTTTCTCTTCATAAAATGCAGCGATTGTGGTCGCCTTGACCTTCTTCGCTCCTGTGCAAAAATCATGCCATCCCAATGCCTCGATCGTCTGCGTGATGAAGTCAGGGAGAGGCGATACAGATGGCAGAAAAACCATCTCTACCAGGATCGAGGGTCTCTTCTTTGGCACCCTTTCCTCCCTAGTGGTGCCTTACCCTTATCCTCTCTTTGCACCGTTTGTTTCTTTGGTGCCTTCTCTTTTCCTGCCGTGCTATTTCCAGTGCCTTTTTCCTTGGCCTCTTTTGTTTGCGTTCTTTGAGGCTGACGCTTAGTGCACTTTTCCGTTCTTTTGGCTAGCTCGCCTTTCCCTGTCACTTTCTTCTTGCATTTGTCGCTTAAATTCTATCGTGGCCCGCTCTATACTGTCCAAAGATTTTTCAGGTTAGGGTGGCAGACATTCTAACTCCTCATCGCATAGTTCATGATGAAATTCAATTGCGGCGATGAGCGCTGACACATCCTTCCGAAGGTTTCCTAGACCTTTACGTACTTTCTTTGCTTTTTTCTGAAACTCCTTGGCCAATGCCTCGACAGATGAGGCTGCAGCACCAGAACGACTGCTTTTCTTAGTTTTTCGATCTCTTGAGTTCAGTTGGTTGACGACTTCCTCATCAAGTTGCTCAAGTGGTTTAAGGGTTTGAAGGATATCGCCATAAACCTCGCGTTCATCTCTTCGTCTGACCTCGCTTGTAGTGGAGAGGTCTTGAGGGTTTTGACCAAGAGATGAGGTAGATTGCAAAAGAGCAGGGGCTGAGACGATTAGGGTAGAAGCGAATGGATGGGCGGAAGCTACCGTAGCTTGTGGCGCGTATGTGGGTGGTGGGGCGGTTGGGAAGGCAATGGGCTGCAGCGAAGTCGTCCTTGAGACAACTTCAAATGTGGAACATAGGTTGGATGAATGGGTTGAGGTAGGGGTACCCTTGCTGCTTGCTATTTGGAAAGGAGATTGCTGGAATCTGAAGGGAATGTTGGTCGGAAAGGGATATGCTAATTCGTCGGAGGTTAGAGAGCTTGAAATTTTTAAGAATAGTGAAGGTGAAACGTTTGACTAATGGGGGGGGGGGGTAAATAGACGAGGAAGGAGAAGGGATGGGGGTTTGTGCAAACCCTAAACATCACCTAATGCCACATTAAATGAGGTGACAATTTTGACGCATTTTCAGTCTCTAGAGGAGACGTACGGTGTCCTTACCTTCGATGGGCTGATATTGTAATCGCGAAGAATAGTGGTTTTCCAAACGCTCAATTGATCGCGTGTTTTAAGCCCATCGTATCACTCCGTCGCATTCATCCATTGAGATCAAAATGACGCAATTAAAATGATAGAATGAAGTACGAAGTTGAAAAAGAGTTGACAGTCATACAAAGTAGTAAAATTGCAAAAAGTAAAATAGATTCTGAAAGAAAACAAAAGGATACACAAAAGGATATACTTCGTCCCTGATGAATGTATGCCGCTTATCATAACAAGGACTGAGTGTTTCTTCTTTATTCTGGCTTATCCAAGTCAATGGAGGTTTTCTTACGCTCTCAACGATATAGCTTTACTCTTTATCCATTCACTTTAAATACATTGGTCCCATCTTCATTGGTCAATTCCACCGCTCCATGCGGGAATATTCCTTGATTATGAATAGCCCAGACCAATGCTACTTCAGTTTTTCAGGAAAGAGACGCAGCCTGAAGTTGAACAGCAATACCCTTTTACCTGCCTCGAGGTTTTTCTCATAAAGACGCTTATCATGCCATCGCTTAGTGCATTCTTTGTAAATTTTGGAATTCTCATACGCTTGTAATCTCCACTCATCCAGCTCTAGTAGTTGAAGTTTTCTTTCTTCTCCTGCAGCCTTAAGATCAAAGTTGAGTTTCTTAACTGCCCACATCGCCTTATCTTCCAGTTCCAATGGTAGATGATAGACCTTTCCAAACACCAATGCATATGATGACATGCCTATAGGTGTCTTATAAGCAGTCTGATATGCCCACAAGGCATCATCTAGTTTCATGGCCCAATCCTTCCGCGATGGGTTCACCACCTTCTCTAAGATTGACTTGATTTCTCTATTAGAAACCTCTGCTTGTCCATTTATTTGGGGGTGATAAGCGGTAGCGATCTTATGGTGGACATTATATTTGATCAACAGTTTACTAACAATGCGATTCACAAAGTGGCGATCTTATTATGGCACGTGGAGTGCCAAAATGCGTAAAAATGTTTTTCTATAAGAACTTAGAGACTGCTGCCGCATCGTTTGCAACGCATGAAACAACTTTAATCCATTTGGAAACATAGTTGATAGCCAATAGAATGTGTTTATGACCATTTGACGATGGAAATGGTCCTATGAAATTTGTTCCCCAGATGTCGAATAGCTCCACCATCAGAATGATGTTCATTGGTATCGCATTTTTTTGTGAAATGCTTCCAATGCGTTGTCACTTGTCGCATTTCATGGAGTATTCTCGTGCGTCTTTAAACAGAGTGTGCCAGTAATACCCACATTGCAAAACTTTCGTTGTCGTGCGCTATTCGCCGAAATGCCCTACATAAAATGATTCATGACATTGAAATAATATGCGATGGAAAGTAGTTTCTGGAACACAAAGTCTCAATATTTGGTCTGGTCCCCTTTTGTAGAGATTTGGATTGTCCCAGTAGTAAAATTTGCATTCATGTATGAGCCTTTTCTTTTGATCGGATGTGTAGTTTTCAGGGAATTGTTTGCAGACCAAGAAGTTGACAATATTCGCATACCAGGGTTGAAGTTCTTCAATCTTAGCAGCTGCTCATTAGGAAATGAGGCGTTTACCACTGATTGGATGTGATCCACTTCTGGATTTTCTAATCGCGATAGATGGTTAGCGACCTTGTTTCCTGTTCCCTTTCGGTCGATTATTTCCATATCAAATTCATGGAGTAAGAGAACCCATCAGATTAGTCTAGGATTCATATCTTTTTTTGTCTTCAAATATCTTATTATGTAGTGGTCTGTGTGGACTATCACTTTTGACCCCAACAAATAGGGCCTTAATTTTTCAATAGAGAAAATCACCATTAAAAATTCCTTCTCGGTAGTGGCGTAATTTTCTTGCGTGGTGTTTAGCGTCCTCTAGCATATGCAATGGGGTGTAAAATTGACTTTACTTTTTGTGCCAAGATTGCCCCCATCGCCATACCCAGTAGCATCGCACATCAATTCAAATGGCTTCGCCCAATCAGAATTGGTGTTGTTGTCAAAGCGTCTTTTAGTGCCTTGAATGAAGTGAGGCAGTGTGAATCAAAATCAAAGGGTCTATCAACTTCCAACAACGTATTCAAAGGTCGAGCGATTTTGGAAAAGTCCTTCACAAACCTTTTGTAAAACCCCGCATGCCCTAGGAAACTCCTCAAAGCTTTCACATTCGTGGAGGTAGAAGTTTTTCTATAGCTTCAATCTTTGCTTTGTCCACCTCTAACCCATTGCTTGAAACCTTGTGCCCTAGAACAATTCCTTCCTTGACCATAAAATGACACTTTTTCCAGTTCAACACCAGATTAGTTTCTTCACATCTTTTCAGTATTTTCTCCAGGTTTTGCAGACAGATTTCATATGTTTGTCCTAGACTGAGAAGTCATCCATAAAGATTTCAACCGAGTCTTCAAGGTACTCGGAGAAGATCACCATCATACACCTTTGAAACGTATTGGGTGTATTGCATAATCCAAAAGGCATGCAACGAAAGGTGAATGTTCCATATGGACATGTTATCGTGGTCTTTTCTTGGTCCTCTGGTGCGATCATAATTTGGTTATAGCCTGCGTACCCATCAAGGAAGCAAAAATAATCACTCCCCGCTAATCTATCGAACATTTGATCAATGAAAGGTAAGAGGAAATGATCTTTCTTTGTCGCCGCGTTGAGTTTCTTGTAATCCATACAAATCTGCCAACCCATGATGGTCCTCATGGGGATCAATTCATTGTTTACATTAGGAACTACTGTCATCCCACCCTTTTTGGGAATGCATTGCATGAGGCTGACCCAAGTGCTATCTGCGATGGGGTAGATAATTTCGGCATCTAAGCATTTGATGATTTATTTTTTGACAACCTCTTTCATCACAGGGTTTAGTCTGCGTTGAAGTTCTATTGAGCTCTTCTGAGTTTCTTCAAGCCGGATTCGATGCATGCAATACGTTGGGCTAATACCTCTGATGTCTGTAAACGTCCATCCGATCGCTCTAATATATTTTTTTTAAAACACTGATCAACACGGTTTCTTTTTCTTTAGGTAACACAAAGG
This sequence comes from Benincasa hispida, assembly GCF_027475165.1. Lineage (NCBI taxonomy): Eukaryota > Viridiplantae > Streptophyta > Magnoliopsida > Cucurbitales > Cucurbitaceae > Benincasa > Benincasa hispida. The sequence goes on from NC_143485.1 coordinate 28,856,303, forward strand.
ATATGATGACTGGTAAGGTTTCATTCTGGCCGAGAAATACGTACTTCAAGTGGGTTAGTAGAGTTTTTAGTTCTAGTGTAGGTGGTTGCTTTAAAAAGGGCTTCTGTGCTTTTCTTTCTTCATCCAAATTCAGCATTTCGTCATTCTTCAACATCTCTGTTATCGCATGGAAAGTCTCAGTGGATACTATAGCATCATCTCTTTCTTCATTCTCTTCCTCGGATTCCCAACTTCCAACGCAAGTTTGTTCATCATCGAAATCAGATAAGCCTTCCTCATCTGGGAACTTCATTGCCTTGATAATATTGAACTTGAGCTTCTTTCCGTTGATGCTCATTGTGATTTCTCCCTTATGCACATCTATTTGAGCATGACCAGTAGACAAGAATGATCGTCCCAATATGATTGGAACATCTTTATCTGCCTCATAATCTAAGATAATGAAGTCTGCAGGTAGGATGAATCTGTCTATTGTTACTAAGACATCCTTTAGTTTCCCTTCAGGGTGCACCAAGGAACTATCGGCGAGTTGAAGAGTCACCGTTGTGGGTGTTAGTTGTCCCACATCCAATCTTTTGAAAATTGAAAGGGGCATTAAGTTTATGCTTGCCCCGAGATGGCATAATGCTTGGCCAATATAGATTCCTCCTATTGAGTAGGGCATTGTGAAACTGCCTGGGTCACACATCATTAGTGGAATTATAGTGTTGTATTCTTGTGTCAATGCCACCGTGGCAAATCTTCTCGTGCTTCTCTTCTTCGAGACAATGTCCTTCAAAAATTTCGCATAAACAGGCATCTGTTCTATCGCTTCTATGAATGGAATATTGATGTGCAATTGTTTCAATATTTCCAAGAAGTGCTGATACTGGCCTTCATCATTATGTTTCTTTTTCAGTCTTTGAGGAAGTAGAGGTAGCTGTACTTCAAGTGTTTCAAGGTTTGGAGGCTTAGGGTGATTGCATCTTCTGGTTCCCTGGTTGTCTTGGATTCATTTGATTCAGTTTGTGATAGAGGCTTCTTTGATTCAATCGTAAGTTGCTTCTTTGATTCAATCTTATGAGGCTTCTTTCTAGCTTCTATTGCCGCATTTCCACTCCTTAAGGTAATTGCTTGGCAATGTTCTTTCCCAGCATTCCCTAGATTTCATGGAAGCTCGGTTGAGCTAGGCAATGTCCTTGGGGTCTGTCCTTTAGCTTTCCTGCAATTTGTCCCATTTGAATTTCCAAATAGCGAATGGATGTAGCTTGGTTTTGAAAGACTGTTTCATTCTTTTCGATGTATTCCTTCAACAAGTTCTCTAGGGATGATGAGGATGGTAGTTGAGAACTGCTAGCTTATTGTTGTCCATTAGATCTATGGAAGAACCCTGGCGGTCCCTCTCTCTGAGCCATAGGCTGACTGTTTTGCTGTTGGTTGTTCTTCCAAGAAAAATTGGGGTGATTTCGCCACCCCTGGTTGTAAGTGTTTGAATAAAGATTTTTTTTGACAAAGTAAACTGATTGAGGATTTCGTGGGCATTCCAGAAAAGAATGCGATTGTTCACATAAGACACAGCTGGTACTTGTTTGCTCTATCACATTGATTTGCCCATTTCGAGCTCCTTAATTGTTTATTGCGATGCCTTGCAGCAAGTTTATCACTGCATTCATCTGATTTTGTAATGATGAGATGGCACCATTACTTGAATTACCTTCTATGGGCTTCGTTCTTTAATCATTTTCTTGCCAATCTTCATGGTTTTTTTTAGATGCGATCAAGAATATTCTTTGCTTCATCATATGTTTTGTCCAGAAGACTTCCTGCTACTGCCACATTGACAGCTATCTATGATGCAGAGTTAAGTCCATGATAGAAGATCTCCATTTCGAGGCAATCAGGTAACCCATCGTGTGGGTAGTCACGTACTAGCCTTTTGAATCTCGCCCATGCGTCACTGAGCTATTCATCTTCTTCTTGTTCAAAATTAGTGATAAATCTCCTCTTTTTGGCATTTTATGTGGGAGGGAAATACTTTTTCATAAATTTCTCCACAAATTATTCCCATGACGTTATCTCTCCCGGTTCAAGAGAATATGCCCATTTTCTTGCTTTATCACATAGTGAAAATGGAAATAACGTGAGTCGAACCTCTTATGGGGAAATATTAGGGAACACAAATGTGTTGTAGATCTCAATGAAGCTTCGTAGATGGGCGTGTGGATCTTCACCATGCCGTCCTTCGAATTGTCCCGCTGTTTGTATCATTTTTAACATTACTAGCTTCATCTCGAACCTTGATCCATCCAATGCTGGTCTCATGATTCCTGGGGAGAAATCATACAGATTTGGTGATGCATAGTCTCAGATGGGTCAATTGCGATCATTTGCAAGTAGGATGGGATTTGCCAACATGTTGTTTTCATTTGCTACTCGCTCTTCAGGTTGTTCAGCCATTCTACGAGCTTCTCCTTGCCGTCTGCATCCATTTCAATGCCTTTGCAAAAAGTTCTTTTAATCTCTAGGTCGTACTCGAGCTCAGGAGTATTTCCTTCGCTCATAGGACACTTGCTTCTTCCTTCACAGGTGGAATGGAAATACTCCAAAGGTCGAAAGCTGCAAAGATCAAAGAGGTTTGATGTTAGCACAATCTATACCGTAATCCTTGGCAACAACGCCAAAAACTTGATGCGTTGATTTATCATGCGATGAAAGGGTGTGTGGATGCGATGATTATGCAAGTTTTCCTAACAAAACCCAAGTATCAGCCTTTTTGGGGTCCTGGTAAGTCCAGGTTCGAATGCAAGGATTACTCAGATAGATATGCGACAGATTCTATCTCTAATCTTATTGTTATTTTAAGTTTAAGAAGTTGAAGGGTGATTGACTTTGATTTCTTAAGGCGATGGAATTAAATGCAAAGCGATAGAAGAGAGGTGTTGTAACAAATATGCGATAAAGTGTTGAGAAGAGGTTTTGTTAACATTTCTTAAGATATTCTACAAGTCATGTGATCATGCTATTCACAAATATTAAGCACTACATTTCTCAATACATATGGTCACATTTCCTATGTCTAGGATTCATGCGATGTGTAGGGAATGCAGCAGATAGAACTTATTTCTAAGTCTCCTCTACTCTTGCTTATGAGATTTAATCTGACTCTTTCAAGCCTAGATTCTATGTCTTTAAACTACTCTTTCAAGTACTCAAAGTGATGAATGAAGCATACATAAGACAAGATGATCGCATGAAGTGCATAACTTAAGTCATGCTCTCTAAGTACTTCTCAACCCATTCACAAATTTAGCTACTCATGTATGGCGTGAAAAGAATGAACATAGACTAAAATGTAATTTCCATTCTTGCAAATAAAATGCTCAAGTACAAAACAATAGATGATGTAAGTGTTAAGCCAGGTAAGCAGTGTTCTTGCTTCCTCTGGCGTTTACACGGATTTTAGCACTCCAATTTTTTTATAATTTGTAACTCTTGCTCTCACAAAGGTTAGGTGTGGGTTGGTGTCTCTCTTCTGTGTTGTTTCGGCATTCTCTTGACCTCTTCGAAAATTAATTCCCCTAAAGAATTCAATCCTCTGGTTTGGTAGCATTGAATGGTATTTATAGACTTCTAGACAAAACAGTTCTTCATCTCACTAATGATTGCGTGGATGGGCGGCATTAATTTCCATACGCTGTCGCGTCGTCTGATGGTCATCGGAGATTCAATGGATTTGCAATGGTATGGTCTCCAACGGTCGCCAATTGAATTTCTGATTTGACCGCTATCGACTTCACATCCCATCACATTTTATCACATTAGGCTACTGCCTTATCACACGATTGTCTTTGATGTACCATTGGATCGCCAACTCAGAAGATCGTGCTATCGCTTTGTTCCATTGGATCGGCAACTCAGAAGATCGCACTATCGCCTTGTTCCATTGGATTGCCAACTCAGGAGATCGCGCTATCGCCTTGTTCCTGTACAGAAATACAAGATTAACTCTTTTAACTGCTTTTATGCGATGAGAGTTAGCGATCGCGATTTCTTTTAGTTTGGCTCGTTCAATCGTAATATTGCCTATTTACTATCGTCTTTTCTCATTGTTTTAATAATTTGAGCTTTAATAACTTGTATTTCTACAAGTTATCACCTACAATTGGTATCAGAGCATGATTAAAGCACTCAATTCATGTTAATTTTAGCTTAGTAGGTGATTTTCATAGGTTGTATGAAAATGGTTATTGATATGGATAAATACAGTTTTGGCATTTAAATTCTCTTCAATTATGTGTTAATTGTTGTAATTGGCTCTTTGTTTATGGGCCTTAATATATGATTAAGAGTTGTAAATTTGTTAGAGTCAATAGAGTTGCAATTAGGCTGTAATTGAAGAAAGAAGTAAGAAGGGTCTGCTGAAGAAAACTTGGTTTGAAGCTACTGCAAGGCAGCGTTGCAATGCTGCCAATAGAGCATTGCAACGCTGCTCATCAATTAGCTCATAAAATGAAGAATTTCCCATGGTGTTGCAACGCTGGGATGAAGTGTCATAATGCCACTCATTCCAGGCCAGATTGAACACGCACGGCCCGACCGATGATTTAAGTGAATTGGTTTAGTCGGTTCGGGTCTTGGAGGTCCGATTCAGCGGTTCATGTTCGATTCGGGTCGATTCGAGCGATACAAAAGCGTTTTGGAGCCATTTTTTTTATTATTGTAACAATTTAGGTTGTTTGCTTGCTTGGAATACCAAAACTGGTCCATATCAGTGTATGTTTAATTATTTATGCATTATGAATGTAGTTATAATTAAATAAATCTTTTTTGTGCATATAGTATGTCATGTAGATTTAAAATCCTACCATAGGAAGCATGTAACATACATTGAAAGTATGTTATAAATAGTTATATTGTATAGTATGCATGATTTAGGATTTCAAGTTTTTAATATAAAGTGTTATATTCTGAAAATGCTTGATGTATATTATGGATGAAAAACATGCCTATAGTTTTATAAGTTGTTATAAAATTGGATTAGACATTTAAAATCCATAACAAAGATAAGATGTATGCTCACCTAAGTTAACAAATAAAAACTTCTTTTAAATAGTTAAAATAGGTCATTATTTTGTAAAACTTTGGTTACAAACTCAATTGGTCTATAATCCTATCTAAGGCTGGAGGTATTTAAGTTGACGGTTTACGGAACATCTACTACTTGGGGATTATAACCGAATAATTAAGTGTTGTTAACCTAGTTTTATGAGCATGCATGAGCGATGTGAGGTTTTAAAATGGTTTATCACCTATACATCGTAGGTTAAATCCAAATGTAAAAGTTATGTTTGGAAGATCACCTAGACTTAGGTTGTTTATTAGCCAGAATAAACCTAAGTAAATACTTACCCAAAACAAATAGAACACTTCAGTGGGAGATTAATAACATATACGATATGTTATTCTTAGCTCTAATGTCTGTAAGAGTTCACACCATGAGATCCATGCTCGACTTCGTGTCTATTTTACCTCGACTGCTCCATTTAAAAAGTGTTTGCATGGGTCAATAGCAAGGTGAATAGGGGAAGTAGTTCATAGTAAGTGGGTGAAGGATATGTGTCAACGTGTCCTGTGGTCTCTTTCATTAGTTTGGATATGTGTCTTTTTCATTAATGAAGGATATGTTTCAACGTGAGATTCCTATATTGTGCCTGCTTGTCGTTTTTATGCAACATAAGCTAGTCGTTTTACTGCAGCTATCCCCTTAGAGGGTTGTAACATGCAATTCGGAACAACTCAAACTTCAGAAATTGATAGGATTTCTTAGGTCTATTCCCAACTTTGACTCTCCAATTCGGTAGCATCGTTGGGGCTGACCTCTGAGGTCTGAAAATGGAGGGTTACACTTACAAGAGTTACTAACTATTAGTAACTTCTTGACTGAAAATGGTAACTAAATATCTATAGGAATAAGAGTCATTCTGGAGATAGTATTTGGTCAAGAATTTCTTGCTTCAATGAAGGAGTATTTGACTGCCCCTCGGTAGCTTCAATGAATTTCTTGCTTCATTGGATTTAAAAACAATTTACTTATTATAATTTGTTTACAATTTCAACATGTTGAATTCTTCAAAATCACCCGCTTCCGACATGTTTAACGATTATAATTATTCAACATAGAAATTGGACATAAGAGTAATACTAGCAGATGATGATTTAAAATTTGTTTTAATAGAAGAATGTCCTTAGTCTCCCAGTTCATCAACAAACCAAAAGGTGTGGAATGCATATGATAGATGGATCAAGGCAAATGAAAAGGCCTGAATCCTTATCTTAGCAAATATATCTGATATACTAGCTAAGAAATTCATGAACATGGTTTCTGCTAAGGAAATCATGAATTCTTTACAGACATTGTTTGGACAATCTGTCAGCAATGATATTCTTGAAGAAGTTTACAACTATAACATAAGGGGTAGAACCTCTGTTAATGAACATGTTCTGGATATTTCAGAAGTATTAAACACGAACTTCATAGATGAAGAAACTCAAAATGCATAACAAAGTAACTATGATTTACTTGTCATTGAGACATGTTTAGTGGAAATGATAAGTTAACCCTGATAATAGATTCAGGTGCCGCTATCATATATGTGCCTTCGCTCAGGAAACTAGTTCCTAGAGACAACTTACAGAAGGCGAAACAACTTTTAAAGTAGGGATCAGGGAGGTTGTTTCAACTAAAGCTGTGGAAGACATGAAGTTATTTATTGAAGATAGATACATTTTACTTGAAAATGTTTATTACATTCATTCTATGAAAAAGAATTTAATATCTATCTCATGTTTGCTAGAACAGAATTACGAAGTCTCTTTTGAAAATAATGGAGTGTTCATTATTTCAAAAGAGATCAAAATATGTTCTGCAAAACTGGAAAATAACTTGTATATGTTAAAACCAACTGAGGTAAAGGCTGTTTTAAATATAGACATGTATAGTGGAAAATGATAAATTAACCTAGATAATTGGTTCAGGTGCCGCTATCATATTTGTGCCTTTGCTTAGGAAACTAGTTCCTAGAGACAACTTACAAAAGGCAATACAACTTTTAAAGTAGGGAGATGTTTAAAACAGCTGAAACTTAAAATAAGAGACGTAAAATTTCTTCTAATGCCTATCTTTGGAACTTAAGACTAGGTCACATTAATCTCAATAGGATTGAGAGATTAGTTAAGAGTGGACTTCTAGATCAGTTAGAAGATAACTCTTTACCGCCATGTGAATTTTGTCTTGAGGATAAAATGGCGAGAATATCTTTTATGAGAAAAGAGCCAAATAACATTTAAAGCTAGTACATTCAGACTTCTGTGGTTTGATGAATGTTAAAGCCCAAAGTGGGTATGAATATTTCATCAGCTTCATCAGTGATTATTCTAGATATAGCTACATTTACCTAATGCATCATAAGTCTAAAACACTTGAAAAGTTCAAGGAATATAAGGCAAAAGTTGAGAACAAATTAGGTAAGAAGATTAAAACACTTCGATCAAATCGAGGTAGGGAGTATATGGACTCAAAATTCAAGGACTATTTGATAGAACACGGAATTAAGTCTCAACTCACTACACCTAGTATACCCCAATAGAATGGTGTAGCAGAAAGGAGAAATAGAACTCTGTTAGACATGGTTCGTTCAATGATGAGTTATACTCAATTGCCAAATTCTTTTTGGGGATATGCTGTGAAACCCGAATTTCCATTTTCCCTACTTAAGCAAGTGGTTAAGGAAATTAACTAAGTGAAAGTTAAATTCTATGTTGAAGTGAAGGAAATTTCTAAGTGTTGAATAGATTTTCCTTGAGTAGTTTTGATTTAAGCTTTAATTGATGAAATTTGGCTAACTGTAAGGTCAAAATGACCCATGTGTTAAGAGTTAGGAGATATTAATGCATAAGTTGAAAAGGCAACCATGTGTTTGTAAGGTTGGACGCATGATTAGCCGAAGTATTGGCAAGAGGCATTGCCAAGAGAAACCATGCGTTGGAAGCCAAGGAGAAAAATGACTAAGTGTTGGACTATGCGTTGATGTGGTGCCATGCGTTGGCTATGAAGTCTTGAGAGGTTACTTGGGCATGGAGAGAGGCTGAAGTGTGGCCAAGAACAACGCATGCGGCAATCATTGTTTTGAGAGGTTAGAACAACGCATGCGGTGCAAGGGTATGCGGTGATGCGAGAGCATACGGTGCGAGGGCATGCGGTGATGCGAGAGCATGCGGTGCAAGGGCATGCGGTGATGCGGTGTGAGGACATGCGACGTTGCTACGCATGCGGTAATGCTAAGGTGTGTGGCCGAAGGTATGCAGCCGAAGGTATGCGGCCGAATGTATGCATCGATGGTATACGGTAGCACTATGCATTGGTGTCACGCGGTGATGCTATGTGTCAATGCTATGTGGCAAGGCTATACGTTGATGACATGCGATGGCGCTATGCGTTGATGACATGCGGTGGTGCTATGCGTTAATGACATGCGGCGGTGCTATACGTTGATGTCATGCGGCAGTGCTATGCGTTGGGGGCATGCGGCGGCCTTGCTACACGAGAGTGTGTGGCTGAGGGCATGCGGTGATGTGGCTTATGGTATGCTGCTGATGGTATGCGCGTATGCAGCCAAAGGAATGCGTTGGTAGTATACGATGGCATACAGCGATGGATGCGATGGATACGATGGATGCAACAGTGCTACATAATGGCATGCGGTGATGCTACACGACGGATGCGATGGCATACGATCATGGATGCGATGGATACGATGGATGCAGCGGCCTTGCTAAGGTGGACGCATGGTGATTTGTCCTTGCGTTGTTAAGGCTTGCGGTAACAAGGTTCATGAGGTGGTTTGCATTGGTCATAAGAGAAGCGTTAGCAAGAACCTAGGTGATGGTGAGCTATGCCTTAAGGTGTTGAGTTGAGAACCAATTTGACCCAAAGGTTGCTATGAATTGGTGATGTGCTATGTGTTGGAAATCCGAGGACATGTGGGTGCATAGGACAAGGCTAGTAGTATGCGTTGAAATGGGTGTTGGTCATCATCCTAGTTGAACGCATATGGAGTTTGATGGACGTATATGAAGGATGAACACATATGAAGGATGGACGCATCTAAGGACGTCATCCAGACATGTGGCTTGCTAGGATGGAGCCTTAGGCCTTAAGAAAATGAGGTGGTTGCATGAGAAGACATGCAAAGTTGATGGCTATGTAAAAGGGGAGCAAGACACCTTGGGTTGCGCTGATGCAAGATTGCGGTAATAGTGTAAGGAAGAGAAGAAACACTTGGACATGCGGCCAAGGAATCTTGGACGCCTATAAATAGGGCCAAGGAATTTAGATGGGAACTTAAGTTCTCTTCAAAGGACATAAAGAAGAGTGTATTAGAAGGAGACTATGCGTTGATAGCAAGACCATGCGTTGGTCAAGAGGTTCCAAGAGGGGAGATGCTGTTGGATAGAAAGAACAGGAAGTAGCATCAACTTGGGACGAAGAGTTCTCCCATAATACTCGTGTGTTTAATGTGATTTCAAAGCCATATGAAAGCTAAAAGAGTCTAGTTCCAAGTGTAAGGCTGCCGAAGAAGAAGCTCCAAGGAATCTGGCTAGAGAATAAGGACAAGACAGAAGGGTCGAGCTATCGAATAAGCTTGAGCCAGTCTTGATATTTTGATGTTTTCGGCCAAACCACGAGAAGTTATGAGCTAAGATTTTGATGTAAGTTTCCTGAGACATTTTAGAGCATATTCGTAGAAGGAAGTAACTCGAGATAAAACCTAAAACTATGAGTAATCTGAGCTTTAATTTGAATCTAGATCGTAAGGGTCAAAAGGGAGCCCAAGGTAACCAAAGGAACTTCTAGAGAGAAAGGTTCCTAAACGATCAAGGTGAGTGACTAAAATATTTTCAATGTTTTAAGAAACCATGTGCTAAAGAAAAATATTTCAGATAAAGACATGTTTTCTATGTTTTATTAAAGAAAGTCATTGTATGAATAGTTTTACTTGAAACTCGATACCGAATGACGGTTGAGAAGGTATCCGAGTAGCTCGATACTAAAGGACACAGTTTTGAGAAGGTATCTAAACAAAAGTACCCAAGCATGGGGATACTTCTATTTCATAAGAGTCAGTCTTCTGGTCACTCATTGGGCTTTATAGCTCATGCTTTCCAAATATTTTTCTCCCCAAGTAGCAGAAGATGAGAAGTTCCAGGGTGTTGCTAAGGTCAAGGTCTGCCACAAGCCACAGTTACACTTCCGGAGGGTTTTACAATTGTTGTTGTAAACTTTGTAACCAAGTCTTGGATTTGTATAAACATTACATTGTTGTAATAAAATGAGCCTACTTAATCTATTGCTGTTATTTCCTTGACTTAGTCAGTTGGTTGTTAAATTTGTTCATTGGTATTAGATTTATTTCCGCAAGAGTTATTAGGCAGTAAGTGTCAACAAAAGGGTTGATAACTACTGCAGTCATATCCTTTCCTAGGCTCAGAGAGTAGTCTGGGACGGGGTGTGACATATGCAATATAGACTGCAGTGTATATTTTGAATGTGGTTCCTTCGAAAATTGTTTTAGAAACACCTTATGAAGTATAGAGAGGACGTAAAGGTAGTTTACATCACTTTAGGATTTGGGGATACCTAACACATGTGTTACTGAAAAACCCAAAGAAATTGGAATGCAATTCAAAATTATGCCTATTTGTAAGCTATCCTAATGAGACAAAAAGTGGTTATGTCTATGATCCTCAGGAAGATAAGTATTTTTATTGACAAATGAAACATTCCTAGAGGAGAACCACATAAAGAATCATCAACCTTGTAGTAAGCTAGTATTAAAAGAAATGTCCACATAAGCTATAAGAAAATTAACAAAAGTTGTTAATCAAGCTAGTCCTTCAACAAGAGTTGATGAAACTAGTACTTAACATCATTCTCAAGAGTTGAGAATGCCTCGACGTAATGGGAGGATTATTAATCAACTTCACCATTACGTGGGTTTAATAGAAACTCAAGTAATCATACCTGATGATGGCTTAGAGGATCCATTGACTTTTAAACAAGCAATGAAAGATGTGGATAAAGACCAATGGATAAAAGCCATGGACCTCAAAATGGAGTCAATGTACTTCAATTCAGTCTGGGAACTTGTAGATCAACCAGAAAGGGTCAAACCTATTGGTTGCAAATGGATCTATAAAACAAAACGAGACCAAGCTGGTAAGGTATAGACCTACAAAGCTAGACTCGTGGCAAAAAGATTTACCTAAAGAGAAAGGGTGGACTATGAAGATACATTTTCTCTGATTGCCATGATCAAGTCTATTAGAATACTCTTGTTTATCACTGTTTTTTATGATTATGAAATCTGGCCAATGGATGTCAAGATGGCTTTTCTCTATGGCTATCTTGAAGAGAATATCTATATATCTCAACCAGAGGGGTTTATAGAACAGGGTCAAAAGAAAAAGGTTTGCAAGCTTAAAAGATCTATTTATGAATTGAAACAAGCATCCAGGTCCTGGAATATGAGATTTGACACTGCGATCAAATCTTGGATCAAATTTTACTAACTTAATATATAAAAATATTAAACTATATGTTATATCATATATAACATATAACCTATAATTTATATTATATCACATATAATATAACCTATAGTTTTTATATAAATCACATTCATATAATTTAATATTTGAATCACATTCAAATAACAACCTCTCACATTAAACTATATAAATTAATATGAATCATATTCATATTAATTCTAACATATACTTTCTATATGAATCGTATTCATATAATTAATATTTGAATCATAGTCAAATATTTATTTCTCTCATAAAATTATATAAATTTAATATGAATCCTATTCACACTAAATTTTGACATATAGATTTTATATGAATCATATTCATATAATTAATATTTGAATCATATTCAAATTTTTATTTCTTTTATAAAACTATATAAATTTAATATGGATCATATTCATATTAAATTTTAACATATGAATCATATTCATAAAATTAATATTTGAATCATATTCAAAGATGTATTTCTCTCATAAAATTATATAATGTATAAACATACATTATATTATATAATGTATCTATATATATTATGTTAAAATTATATTCATAAAATTAATATTTGAATCATATTCAAATATTTATTTCTCTCATAAAATTATATAATGTATAAACATACATTATATTATATAATGTATCTATATATATTATTTATTGTATCTTATACAATTAATTCCCTTTAATTAATTTGAACAATTCAAATTACACCCAAATTAATTTGATTCTCATCAGTTCTCATTGAGCTATCGAGGGGACCTTATGGACCTATAGATTGAAGCTCCAATGATACGAGATTAATTGATTAAACTCTTTCAATCAAATTAATCGACATTCATTAACTGGCGATCACTCCACTAAAAACCAATAGCTGAACTCTTCGACTATAGATATATTTCTATGTCCATTTGGATATAACTAATCAACAGTGCATTGACCTTTGATAAATTACTCGTAAGTACAGCAGATCAAATTATTGTTTTACCCATGTAGTTACATCTAACTCCTTAAGTACCACTGATCCTTCTAGTGAATAATTAGTTATAGTTCAACTATGACCGAACCCCTCTCGGGCCAGGAGAGAGTGAGATGCCTCATTGTTTAAGCCCCGGAATCAGCCCTTAAGGGAGCAATTTATCTTCTTACCCTAACTATAGAAAAGGAGTGAAGTCCTTCTTATGTAATTGTATTCTCAGCTCCTCAATCAGACGAATCCTCAAAATGATAGGCTTCTTGAGTCGAAAAGTCTGGCTACTCTCACCCATACAAATCAAAGGACTATCTTCATAGACAGGAGTTCACAATTCACTTAGGATTAAGGTCAAGTCACCCATGGTCATCCTGGTGAAATGTAAGACTCTTTTAGCAACGGTGCTATAAAAAGAGACTTAATATTTTGTTATTTGGTCTTTATACAAACTCTTTTGTATAAGATATCTCCGCTCACATGTCTTCACAAGAATGATTAGGATCTGATCATTTGTAGTACTTTATAACAATTGTAACAACTACAAAGCGAACCATATCAATAGTGTTACCAAGATAAGACGCCCAAGCTTATCCATATACTATAGATCATTTAGGTTATCACTTAAATATGATCCACCTATATGTCACCACATACATGTTTAAATTACATCAGATAACCTTAGAACTTAGGTTAATGAATTATTACACAAGTAATATAAAATTAATCAACTATCGATTCAACTAACATAAAAGCATAAGGCTTTACACCCCTAAAATCTCCCACTTGCACTAAAGCCGGGGAAATATGGCCGGCGAGACATGTATCCTAGGGTATACACTATACCCTACATGCTTTCTCAGTTACCTTAGCACACTAGAGACATGTCTCGTAGTCCTAGATAGTTTAGGAAATCCTCTCACACTTTAGCCTAGAGAATATAATACAAGCAATTATGTCAATAAGAACCATCTGTTCACCAATGAAATGTACCCACATTCCATGTTATTCCTTCCACGAGGTGCTTACATATGGTCTCTAACCTAATCCTCGTTATCGCATAAAGTGAGCAGATTAAATTATATCTGAAATAGTTTTCAAATATCTCAAGACACACTGAACATAGGCAAATTATTGCTTCACAACAAAAGACTACCTCTCAGTCCAATAGACACCATCTAGGATAAAACATGGATTTCTCTAAATTCAATATGAAACAGTGTAACTCGTAAAAAATCAAATCTTAAACTATATATACTAAAGTTTCATTATTCATAATTTTTAATTTTCAACACTTAATGGTCATACCATAAAATTCTCCGATTAAACCAACCAATTGTATATTAAATGAAGTCTCATGTAAAATTGATATCCCCTCAACATTTGAGATGTCTTAAGAAATATTTTCTTTAGACATATCAACGTCATTGTAGATTGGTACATTACCATTCCATCTTTAGCAATTGCATCAAACATTAAACAACTACTTTGTAAACGTTAGATGCATGAAACAAATTAAACAACATGTCCTAAACATTTGTATGTGGACTTTTAATATACAAAATCACTTCAAATCAACTATTTGAAATTGGTTGAACAGTAAAAACTTGGACATTGATTTTTACTTCATTCATAATGAGCAAATATCAATATAAAACACATAAATATCCACGTTTCATTTTCTTGTCTGTACAAGAATACCGTCATTACTTAAAGTCATTGATTTTGATACTATATGAAAAAACTTCTTGAAATTGTAGAGATACTTTAAACTCATTTTCATAAAAGAAGGTATTCATTTTTACATATCTCATATGCAACAATGAATCCACAAAGACTCTGCTGTAAAACTAGGTAGAAAATTGACTTATAGTCCATTTTCACTCAATAGCTCTAACGTGGGTTTTCACCTGATGCCAAGAGTCTTACTTTGAAGATCTCTATCTCCATATACTACATTTCCAAGCTTCCTTTTCATAGACCCATGCATATCCTTTAAGGTTTCCCCATCAATGAAAGTATACAAAAAGTTGGTTGAGATTAACTACAATAATTCATCTCATATTTATGACTTCAATAATGTTTCTCTTCTTGTCAATTTCCTTCAATACTTGTCATCTAGTATGACAACTTTGACTTTCAATAAGTCATAACGTAGGTTGAGTCACTACACGGCTCTCCCATTACCGAAAGATTCATAAGTTTTCATTTTGTCGTCTTATATGACAATGAAGACTTCAAGCAAGTGTTTGCAAAGGTTGAGTTATCTCATAACTTTCTCACTACGATGAAAACTTATTTCTTTGACAATCAAAAATTGATGTTCAAAATGTTATAAGTTGAATAAGACCATATTTCTCTTGCTGCAGCATAATTTCACCCAAATTGTAGTGAATGCTCCAAGTCGAGATCTCATCTCATCTTTGTCAATTAAGCTTAGTACATCATGATAGAGTAAACAAGCATAAAGCAGGAGCTAATAGAATCATTATGCACCCTAATTACATTTAATTTGAGTTCAAAGCATGCTAAAAAATAGTTTTAACATATAGATAGTTTCATTTGTGTATAACTTTGTAGATTCACTTCAATTCTTTACTGAATAACACGAATTGGATCTTCAAATCCTTAGTACATCACTAAGAGGAGTTTCTCTACTATTCTCAACCTTGGATTGAGTGGTGGAAACTCTAAATTGAAATGAATTGTGATGAGCTTTTGGAGAGAGAAAAACAGTAGAATTTCTGTAGAATTCAGCTTGCATTCTATCAAATTGAAGTCAAACACTTCAATTTATAATGCAAGTTCATACAATTCAGATTGCAAGGAAGATGCCACTTCAATTTTCATTGAAATTGGAGTGGCATAAGGTGGATTAGCAAGTAGAAAAATCCTAATTTTCCCACTTGCTAATTTAATCCAATTTTGAAATAAAAAATGATTTTAATTGAAAAAAAACAAAATATTTAAAATTGATTTACAAATTCAATTTTAAAATAAGTTTTTATAATTTTGAATTTTCAAAAAATCCAAAATCCCAATTAATCAAATTAACAATTTTGAACACAATTTTCAAAATTAAATTTTATCAAATTGGATAATTAATTAAACTTAATTTAATTAATTTAATTTAATATCAAATATTAAATTTATATATATTACCTCATCAATATTTAAATCATTATTTTAATATTTTTGAACTCTCTAATTACGTTTAATTTCAACAAAAGTAAACGTTTAATTATATCAAATATAATTATCCAAACCCTAAAATTGAAATTGAACATTTCAAATTCTAAACCCTAATATCGAATTCAAACACTTCAAATTCGTTCAATTTTCTAATCCAAGGTTTAATCTTTTACGAGCTAGTAGAGGGATCTTATGAACCTACAAATCATGAGCTCCAACAATTTGAGATTAATTGGCTTAACTCTTTAAATCAAATTAATCAATATTCGTTAACTACCGAGACATACCACCATAACTCGATAGTTGCACTCTTCTCAATGTATATATATATTTATGTCACTTTAAGTTACCATTGGACTTTTAGTCCAAGTGGGAGTTTGTTGGGTTTTATGTCCTAAAACTCGTAGTATGTAAACAGTGGAACTTATTCTGAAACTTTAATAAGGTGTTATTGAATTGATGTATTGCTTATGAGAAATGCAATAAACCTGAAAGTCCTTTAACTATTAGATGAGTACTTGAACTTTATGTGGAGACATAAAGGTGGATCATGTTCGAGTAAATAGTCAAAATGATCTATAGTATATGAATAAGGTTGGGTACTTTATTCTGGTAACACTATTAGATGCGACCTGCTCTGTAGTTGTTACAAGGAGTTGTAAAGTGCTACAAATGAAGTGATCCTAATTCGTTCATGGTGGGACATGAGAAGTGGAGGTATCCTTGTGAAAAAGGGTTTTTACAAGATCGAAACACGAAATTAGTCACTCTTATTTTATAACGTTGTTTACTGTTTAAGACTAACTATTTCAAAGCAATGACCTAGGTAACTTGATCTGAATCCTGAGCTAACTATGAACTCCTGTCTATTTGGAATTATCCATAGATTTGCATAGGTGAGGGTTAGCTCAACAGCGCCGGCTCAATAAACCTCCTATTTTAAGGGTAGGACTGGATGATAGCTGGGGACATAAGGTGCAAGATGGAACTCACTCCTACCCGCTTTTAGGGATAGTAAAGAGGTTGTTTCTTTAAGTGCTGATTCTGGGTCTTGAACAAGGTGCCCCGCCCTCTGATTGGCTCGAGAGGGACTCAGTTTTGTTGATTGGATCGCAAAACAATTGTTCATTAGGGGATCAGTGGGGATTTAAGGAACAAGAGGTAATTTCGGGGGTAAAGCAGAGATTCGACCCAGCCGTTATTACGAACAACCTGTGAAGGGTTGACTTACTAATCATGGTTATATCGAGTGGACATAATATACCTACAGTGAGGGGAGTTCAACTATGGGCTTTAGTGGAGTGACCCATTAATTAACGAATGGGAGTTAGCTCGGTCTAATAAGTTTAGCCAATTAATCTCGGATTGTTAGAGCCCATGATCTATAGGTCCACGAGGTCCCCCTACTAGCTCGAAAATGGATTAGCTCTACAGTAGCGTGATAAGTTAATTTGAAACGTTCAAATTAGAATCAAACAGAATTGGAGAATATATATTTAAATATGATTTAAATATATGAAGATGAATTTTGTGTAAAATTAATTTAATATTGGATATTAAATTAATTAGAAGTATTTAAATTATTTAAATAATTATTTATTACTTTTATTAGAAAATTAATTTATGAAATTAATTTGTAAAATTAATAAACTTTGATTTTAGAAATAAAATATGGTTTTAAAATCCATTTTTGGATTTTGGAAATAAAAAAACACAAAAGGAAAAATTGGATTTTTCCATCTTCATTTTCAAAGTAGCTCACAGAGAACCCATGATCTTCAACCTTCAATAACTCCAAGCATGAGCTGCATCTCATGCAACAAATTTCTTTGCATAATAGTCTGCAATGTATGGAAGAGTTTTGAGTGATTTTTTATTGTAACCGAAAAGAATTTTAGCTGAAAATTCATGAGAATAAGGTGTTCTTCATTTTGGGTTGTTGCAGTGAGCATTCTCCAAGTCCCTTTGATTCTAGCTTATTTTGAGTCCCACAACTCAATCTAAAGCACTAATAGAATAGTAGGGATGATCTTGTAGTGGTCTGCACAAAGATTTAGAGGAATTAACAACTAGAAATCAAGATTTCAACGGTTCTTCAAAGGTATGTCTTGAAACCCATTAAATTTTGTTTAAGCATGTTTTCTTTTCTGCCAAAATTAATCAATTAGAATGCTTATCGATCCTCATCGCTTCTGCTGCGTGCTGGTACTTGTCCAACAAACGTGGCCTGTCCCATAGACCCATACTCTGCAGGTGATCCTTAAACACTTTAGCCATGAGGACCTTTGTAAAAGGATAAACAACATTATGCTCCAAAGCTATCTGCATGATGATCACGTCCCCACGATGCACAATCTCTTGGATGAGATGATACTTCCGCTTTATGTGTTTCCCACGTTTGTGATTCCTAGGCTCTTGAAAATTAGGCACAACACCACTATTATCACAATAAAGTGTGGTGGACTTCGACATGTCTAGAACGACTTCTAGATCCATCAAGAATTTTCTAAGCCAAACAACTTCCTTAGCAGCTTCACAAGCCGCTACATACTCGGCCTCCATAGTGGAGCCAGTAATGCACCATTGCTTGATGGTCCTTCAGACTACTGCCCCTCCATTAAGAGTGAACACTAATCCTGATGTGGATTTCCTAGAATCCTTATTATTCTGAAAATCAGAGTTCGTGTATCCAATAAGGATCGGATCCTTAGAACCATACAATAGCATGTAGTTCCTCATTCTCCATAGATACTTGAAGATATTTTAAACAGCAGTTCAACGATCAAATCTCTTATTAGACTGATATCTACCGACTATCCCTACCACATAGCAGATGTCAGGTCTCGTACATAACATTGCATACATCAGGGTGCCAACAGCCGATGCATAGGGGATCCGTCTCATTTCCTCAACCTCTTGAGGTGTCTTAGGATACTGTTCCTTAGACAATATCACTCCATGCCTAAAAGGTAGTAAGCCTCTCTTGGAGTTCTGCATCGAATACTTGATTAGAATTTTGTCAATATACGATGT
This sequence comes from Benincasa hispida, assembly GCF_027475165.1. Lineage (NCBI taxonomy): Eukaryota > Viridiplantae > Streptophyta > Magnoliopsida > Cucurbitales > Cucurbitaceae > Benincasa > Benincasa hispida. Next base: position 28,875,120 of record NC_143485.1, read on the forward strand.
TTGAGATAGAACTAACATTTTGTTCTTTCGATTTCTAAATATCTAAATTCCTAGAACAAACTGAGCCTTTCCCAAATATTTCATTTGGAATTGGGTCGCTAGCCGGTTCTTAACTTCAGTCAGTAGACCTACATCATTCCCAATGAGTAGAATATCATCTATGTAGAACACTAGGAAAGCTACTGAGTTGTTGATGATCTTCTTGTATACATAAGTCTCATCAACATTTTGATCAAAGCCATAAGAGTTGGTCGCAGTATCAAACCATATGCTCCAAGATCGAGAAGCCTGCTTCAATCTATAAATGGACTAATTAAGCTTGCAAACCTTTTAATCTTGACCTTGGGTTATGAATCCTTCGGGCCGCTCCATGTAGATGGTATCCTTAAGATTGCCATTCAGAAAGGCAGTCTTGATGTCCATTTACCAAATATCATAGTCATAATATAAGGCAATGGACAAAAGGATTTTGATAGACTTCAGCATGGCAATAGGTGAGAAAGTCTCCTCATAATCGACTCCCTCAACCTGGGTATAACTCTTTGCCACCAGTCTAGCCTTGAAGGTTTGCACCTTCCCATCAACACCCCATTCTCTCTTGTAGATCCATTTGCAACCTATAGATTTTACCCCATCAAGTTGATCTATAACATCTCATACTGAATTGAAGTACATTGACTCCATTTCGAGATCCATAGCTTTAATCCATTCATCTTTGTCAACATCCTCCATTATCTTCTTGTAAGACAATGGATCCTCAACATCTTCGTCAGCTACCATAGCTTGGAGTACTGTTAAACCCATGTAACAGACAGATGGGTTTTTAACCTTCCCACTGCGTCAAGGTTCCCTCAACACTTGAGGTGGATTTAACCTACAAGATGATCCAACTTCAACTACTCTTGGTGAGGTGTTGGGTTCTTCAACAACTCTTGTTGAAAGTTCAGTAGTTTCTTTGGAAAGTTCATTCAACACAATTTTACTGTGGGGCTTGTGCTCCCTTATGTGGTCTTCTTCAAGAAAAGGAACATTTGTCGATACAAACACTTTATTTTCTTTTGGCTCGAAAAAGTAACCACCTCTCGTTCCTTTAGGGTAGCTTATGAATAGACACAATTTTGAACGAGATTCTAATTTCTTAGGATTAGCCTCAAGCACATGTGTTGGATAACCTTAGATTCTGAAATGACGTAAACTAGCTTTACGACCATTCCATAACTCCAAAGGTGTTCTGGTAACACTCTTGGATGTAACATAGTGAAAGAAATCAGACATGAGGATTTTCATGAGCAGCAGAATGATCATTCCAAATTCCATTCGTATTTGAACATACACAATTACAATCAACAAACGGAAACTAACTGGTCATGCACAATACGAAATTACAGCATGTTTTAAGAACATCAAGGGATAGAATATCATACCTTTGAAGACTCATCTTCAAACTCCCTTGATCACGAACGCTCGTACAATCTCCAAGACTGCAACTTACAAACGCTCGAACACAGCGACCGCAACACAACACGATCACAACGACCACCACACAAACATCGCGAAAACAACGAACGACCTCCAAAAACCTCAACCTCAGTCGAGTTGAGTACGACACCACCACAATGGCTACCTTTGTATTCTCAGTGTGAGAATCTAAAAGTGTGGGCTCTGTGTGGATTTGGTTAGAGGAAGAGACCGGAGGAATAACAATCATGTAAATGATTGAACAAGTGGATGATGACAATGGTCTATCGTACAGACGATGCCCAATCATTTAACAAATGTTATGCGATCGTTAAGAAAAAGCTCCGCAATCGTTTAGCTAATGGCCAGCTGAGTGAACTATTAGGTAGTGTGACTCCACGATTGTTTAGTCTTTCTTCAGCTATTGTTTAATTAATCTAATCCACTTGACAGCCTTTTCGTGAGTTTTCTTTCCGAGAATAGAAAATCTCAATTCAACAACTATTAAATTTAGGAAAACCTTTTTTCTTTTATCTCACGGTTACCATGAAACTACCAATAACCTCCTACTCAATTGGTTATTTGAGAAAAAGATATAATTATCCAATAATTAATATTATTATAAATATATATGATAACCAACTTACCATATTATATTTATAACCTATAGTTTTAATATTTCATCTCATGAAACATATAAACCATAGTTCTTTTTCTATTTCATGGTACTTTATGTAAATCTCATTTACATTAATCCTCCACTTGATATATCTCATACATCATACCGATCATATCATATATAATTGAATTTCCTCTTGTCAATTTGAACATTTCAAATCAACACTAAAAACTGATTCTCAACTTGAATTCATTGAGCTACTAAGGGGACCTTATGGACCTGTAGCTTGAAGCTCCAACGGTACGCGAATAACTGACTAAACTCTTTAATCACGGGATCCACCATCTGTTAACTGCCAGGCACTCCACTAAAGATCGAAAGTTGAACTCTTCATACTACATAGATCAACCAATCAACAGTGCGATAACCTTTCACAGATTGATCGTAAGTACAGTTGGGCCAATAATCATTATACCCCTGTAGTTACATCTAAGTCCTTAAGTATCACTAATCCCTCTAATGAACATAAGTCATAGTCTTACTATGACTGAGTCCTCTCTTCCAAAGAGAAGCTGTGGCCACTATGTTCAATATCCAAACTCAGCCCTTAAGGGAGCAATCTATCTATTTACCCCTACTTCGGGGAAGGAGTGAATTCCATCTTGTGTAACTAAGTTCCCAGCTCCCAAATCAGAAAAATCCTAAAAAAGGTAGGCATGTTGAGTTGGCAATCTGGCCACTCTCACATATGCTAATCAAAGGACCGCCCTCAAAGACAGGAGTTCCCAAAACACTCAAGACTGAGGTCATGTCACCTATGGTCGTTTGGGTGAGATACAAGTCTCTAGTATCAACGATGTTATATACAGAGATGAATCATCTCGTGGTCCAGTCTTATACAAACACTTTGTATAGGACACCCCCGCTCACATGTCTCCACATGAATAGTTAGGATCTACCATCTGTAGTAGTTCACAACACTTGCAAACCTCTACAAAGCAGGCCGTATCCATAGTGTCACCAAGATCAGGTATCCTTCCTTAATCCTTATACTACAGACCTTTTTAGGTTATCACTTAAGGCATGATCCACTTGTATATCTCATATACATGCTTAAGTTTACATACAATAACCATGGAGCTTTGTTTATTGGTTATGAGTAAATTCCAAATAAAATAACTCTTATTTTATTCATAACAATGTGTATAGATTTCAAACTACGAGACTCCGGGAGAATTAGGACACCAATCCCAACACACAGTTCAAAATATACATTGTAATCTCTACTGCATAACTTCAAAACGAGTCAGTTAAGCTAACTCATCATGGATCAAACCATGTCCAACAGGATTCTATTTCTCCTTTCTGATACACCATTTTGTTGAGGTGTACCAGGTGCTGAGAGTTGCGATACAATTCCATGTTCTACCAAATAGTTTCGGAATGCCAGGTTCCATAAACTCTCCACCTCAATCAGATTGAAATGTCTTTATTATTCTATTTAATGCATTTTCAAATGCATCCTTAAATTCTTTGAACTTTTCAAAAGATTCAGACTTATGTTGCATTAAATAAACGTACTCATATCTTGAATAATCATCAGTAAAGGTGATGAAATATTTATAACCTCCCCTAGCTTTTACATTCATGAACCACAAAGGTCTGAATGCACTAGCTCTAGAGGTTCTTTGTCCTTATGACCTTTTCCAATAAAAGGTCTTTTAGTCATTTTGCCTTCAAGGTACGATTCACACACTAGTAAAGAATTTTCTTCTAACTCACTTAAAAGTCCATTCTTCACTAATTTCTCAATCCTATTGAGATTGATGTGTCCTAGTCTTCAGTGGCAAAGTTTGGCATTTTCTTTCAGAAAAAATTTAAGTCTTTTATGTTGAGTTACCATAGTTTTAAACATTTCAGTGTTATGGAGTGCCTTAGTTGCTAACGATCTTAGCAATTAAAGGTTGTTTTCCAGTTTCGTAGAACAAATATTAACACCATTTTTGGAAATAAACACTTTATTTACATTGAAGTTAATACAATAAGACTGTTCAAGCAAACACTTTACAGAAATTAGGTTCCTTTTTAAACTAGAAACTACATAGACATTTTCTAGTAAAATGATTTTATTCTGTAAAGTCAACTAGAGAACTCTCACTACCACAACCGAGACGACGTACCCAGTTCTAACCCGCATCGTCATGTCACAAGCATCAAGTTTCCGCCAGGAACTAATTCGACTAAAATAAAGAATAAATGTGATTAGTGGCGCCAAAATCTATAATCCAGGTACAATCATCATTCTCCACTAAACATGTTTCCAATACAAGCAAATCACATTTACCTTGTTTGGGCCTTCTTCTTTTTTGCCAAGTACTTGGGATAGTTTCTTTTCCAATATCCCTCTTGATTGCAATGGAAAAAAAATTTCCTTTGCAACCTTGGCTTTCTTTTGAGCAGTTGCTAGTGGGTTAGCTTTCCCCTTTCCACCTTTCTTCTTTTTCCACTTTTTGGTGCCGAAGGAAGAAGGTATAGACTTTGTCCCAGAGGTCGAACCTCTGTGGAACTTCTTAGAGGATGAAGCAACATTTGCTTCACCCTTCTATCCCTTGCTTTTCATCAAAGACTGGAAGGTTTGTAGCTCGTTGAGGAGGGTGGTTAGGTTGTAGTCAATCCTGTTCAAAACAGCATTGCTACGGAAGTATAGGAAACTTTCAAGTAAAGATTCCAAAATGAAGCTAACCTGGTTGGCTTCATCGATGATGGACCCATTCATCTCTGCCATGTTGAAGTGGACCATCATGTTGAGAACATGTTCTCGAACAAATTCCCTTTCTTACATACGGGCATTGAAGATGTGTTTGAGAGTGTCGTGCCTGAGCTATGCGGATGGTTGTCCGAACATTCCCTTCAGGGACTCCATGATCTCACGGGCTGTGATCATGGGTGCATGCTTCGTGGCCAAGACTTTGGAAAGACTCATCAAGATATACCCTCAGAACTTTTCGCTTTCCCATGTCCAATGCTTATATGCTTCTCGAACATTTCGAGCAACATTTGGAGTTGGAATGAGAGGATAGTCCTCCATCAGGACAAATCGAAGGTCATCGATTATAAGTATTGTGTTGATCGTGTTTTTCCAAGAAGCGTAATTTTTTCCCATTAATTTTTCAATGGTGAGTAGATTTATGGTTGCAGAAGTCATATTGATAAAAGATTGCTGAAACCATACAAATTATTTATTATTAGTTTATTTGCATTAAACCAACAAGACAACCAATCAATTTTAGCAAAATAGTTTAATGTACCCTAAGTTACATCTATTTTGCAATGATGTTTCAGTGAATCAGGACAAAAGTCACCGTAGGATGATCATGTGCCCATTCACTGAAATGAGACATTCTCAACCAATAGAAAGAACAACACCTTGTTACTATAACTATCAATCACTATTGTTTGGTCCAAAATTTGTTAAACTCACTTAACAATTCTTGTATGTATAACCCTTCATTTTAGGTTTTAGAGTTTTGCCCCAATGAGCCAACTGTAGGGAAAAATCGGTTAGGACATGAAACTAAAGCAACCCTATCCATTACTGGAGTTTGAGTAAAATGTCGTGCAAAAATGTCATCCTTTAGGGGGACACCTACGGTGCCACAAGGCCATGCATGAGATTTTACTTCAAACTAATGAGAGAAACCGATGGATGTGTTGTCACACGTCCCACTCCTACTTACTATAAGCACTCTCTCCATTCATCTTGATATTGATCTATACAAATGCCACCTATAGGGGGACACCCATGGTGCCTCAAGGCTGAGTATAAATATCATGGTGTGAACTTTAAGGAGAAACGTGAAGAAGATAAAATGAAATATCATATACCTCATTTTCCTCTCACTGAATGTTTTACCTAGGGTTAATTGACTTAGGAAAATCCGATTACTAATTTTAACTAAGTGATTGTTTAATTTTCCCAAAAACAATATTTGTCTTTAGATAGTTAAACAATTTTGATTAAGGTCCATTAAACTTTTTAATAAACTTTATTTAAAATTGCATTCATGTAACAAATCTTTCTAATTGACCTTTCCAGATAAATTCCCAGGTAGGGGTATTACGTTTCCGTCAACTTAAATACCCCAGCCTAGATATAACTCACCTTAGACAAAAGGTCCCTTATAGATACATTTGTACATTGTTAATCTTTTATTATGAATTAATTTAATCCCGTTAAACTGATTAAATGATTAAACTTAGATTCTAATCTCATTAGAAACATGACCTTAGGTCTATCTCGATCATATTTTAAAACAATTTTAAAAGATGAAAATAACCTAAAGTTTGCATGCAACTCTGAATTATTGATTTTAATTCTAATTTCATTTAGTTATAGCGATTATAAAGAAATGAATAAATTAAAACCACACATTGCATGCTTTGACATTCTTTAGTAAATTATAACATTTATAAATTTAATCTAAAGTGGTGTCATGCTTCATACAATTTCATTTCATGTTGGGTTCTTTATCCTAAAACTCGTGGTTTGTAAATAATTAAACATATTCTGAAAATTCAATAAGTTGTTATTGAATATATGAATTGCTTATTTTGTTTTAGAAATAAATCCAATAAAGTAAAAGATCTATGACTGTTACATGAGTACTTGAACTTTATGTGGAGACATAAAAGTGGATCAGATACGAGTATATAGTCAAAATGGTCTATAGTATATGAATAAGGTTGGGTGCCTTATTTTGGTAATACTATCGAATGTGACTCACTCTGTAGTTGTTACAAGAAGTTGTAAAGTGCTACTGACGAAGTGATCCTAATTCATACATGTCATGACATGAGGAATGGGAGCATCCTGTGCAATGAGTTTGTACAAGATCGGACCACGAAATAAGTCATTATTACTTTATAACTTTGTTTACTGTTTAAGACTAACTATTTCAAAGCGATGACCTAGGTAACTTGACCTTAATCCTGAGCTAACAATGAACTCCTGTTTATTCGGGATTATCCTTAGATTTGCATAGGTGAGGATTAGCTCAATAGCGCTGACTCAATAAACCTCCATTTCAGGGGTAAGACCGGGTAGATAGCTGGGGACATAGGGTGCAAGATGGAATTCACTCCTACTCGCTTTTAGGGATAGTAGAGAGGTTATTCCCTTAAGTGCTGACTTCGGGTCTTGAACAAGGGGCCCCACCCCCTTGGCCCGAGAGGACTCGGTTTGTTGATCGGATCACAAACCAATTGTTCATTAGAGGATCAGTGAGACTTAAGGAACAAGAGGTAAGTTACTAATCATGGTTACGAGTGGACATAATATATATACAGTGAGGGGAGTGCAACTCTGGGCTTTAGTGGAGTGACCCAGTAGTTAACAAATGAGGGTTAATTCAATGTAAAGAGTTTAACTAATTAATCTCGAATTGTTGGAGCCTATGATCTGTAGGTCCATAAGGTCCCCCTACTAGCTCATAAATGGATTAGCCTTAGAGTAGCTTCATAAGTTAATTTGAAACGTTCGAATTAGAATTAAGGGAATTAGTAATTATATGGGATAAAATTACGCGTATAAGTTTGGAATTAAATAAAATTAGAGAAGAATTAAGATTTAAATATGATTTAAATATTAAATTCATGAATAGAGATTCATGATGGTGGAATTAGTGTTAAATTAATTTAATATTTGATATTGAATTAATCAGAATTAATTAAATTATTAATAATTTTATTAGAAAATTAATTAATGAAATAATTTTGTAAAATTAATAAAGATTTTTTTTTTTTTTTGAAAAACTGATTTTATAAATCAATTGCAAAATCAACAATTGAAAAAAGATGGAATATGGAAAATCCCAAAAGTGGGATTTTTCCACTTTCAACCAAGTAGCTCACACACATTCCACCATAAACTTGAGTCAATCTTCCAAGCATGAGCTGCAATTCTTGCAACAATTCTCTTCGCATGAGAGTCATGCAATAAATGAAGAAGATTGAAGTGGAAATAGTGGATGCAACTGAAAGGGTTTTGCTGAAAATCTTGAGGTTGAAGAAGGTCTTCAGCCATGGTGATGCAGTAACCTCATCTCCAAATTCCCTTAATCCAAACTTATTTTGAGTCCCACAACTCAATCTAAGGCACCAAGAGGATAGTAGAAAAGGCCTTGAGGTGGTTCACAAGCGGATTTGAAGAAGATTTGCATTTGGATTCGAGTTTTAAGTGGTTCTTGAAAGGTATGTCATAAAACCCTCTTATTAGTTTATGAGCATGCTTAATTTAAAGCCAAAATTAATTAATTAGAATGCTTAATGATCACTTTTACTTCTGTTGTGTGTTTTCTAACTCTAACATTTCATTACTAACATATATATAACATTTATATAATAAAGTAATGAAACATACAATAGCATACTACCATTCATACATCAAACCATATATTATAACAATTATAATATAAATGATGCATGAATATGCTAATAATGCATGCATACATATATTATAACAATTATGAGCATGCTATATAATTTAAATCATGCATAAACATATATTATAACACTTATAATATAGATGATGCATGAAATTAAATGCATAACCTATGATGAGTTTTAATTATATATGACATACAATATAACATATATATATATAAAATAAAAAATACATCACATGTATACTAAAAAACCAGTTGATGGACCAGAATTGGACATCTAAATAAAATTTAAAGGCTAACTACAAAATTAACTACATCTGATTCGAAACAGGTGAACTGGGCCTTGAACCACTCGAACCGAACCAGGAACCGATCTAGAAGAACCCAAAACGGTCGAACCGGAGAACCCACGAACTGAACCGGATCAATAGACCACGAACCACACGCAAACCGGGGTAGAATTGCATGAAATTTTCGTCTCAGAGGGTCGCAATGTTGTGCTCAGCATTGCGACGCAACGGAAATTTCCTTCCGTCTACCGCATCGCAGCGTCACAATGCTAGGGCGTAACAATGCGACATTACAACACAGTCGCCCACTATACAGCTTCGATCTTCTTTGGAAAACCACCGATTTTTGCCTCAATTTCTCCAGATTTCAGCCAAAAACCAACATAAACGACTCAACAATTGAATTATAGACTCAATAGCAGCAAATACCCCAAAACATGGGCCTTTGCATATTAAAAATCATAAAGGAAAGCCATAAAAAACTAATGTCCAATCCCGGAAAAAATTCCATCAATACAAACCATTCAACCACAAATTCATCACATGAATGTTTTACAGAACACATAGACCCACCATAATCTGTAAAATCAATTAAAGAAACAAAATTTGGGATCAAAACCTAAGGCTCTGATACCAATTGAAGGATTCCAATGAAGTCCTTGAACAAAAGCGATGGATCGTCCCAAACACATTTTTTCAGAATTGATAATTTTACAGAAAAATAAGAAATATATGCATTTATCAAGAAAAAAAAAGTACAGCATGCATAACAAGAAAATTACAGAAGAAATAAATTGGGTTTTAGAAAGCCCTTACCTTTGAAGACACAAAAAAATTTCATGAATCCTTCTTCCCTATGAAGAACACAAACACCAAAAGGGCACTACCACTTGGAGACCACGGTATTCTCAGTTAGAGAACCCAGGAGTTGTGGAATCTGGCTATTTTGGATTTTTGTGAGAGAAGGGAAAAAGATTGAGAGAATAGAGGAAGAGGAGCAAGGGGATTTCTTCTTCTGAGAACAAAGAACTCTTCTATGTGGTTTTTCCAGGAAAAAGAAGAAGATTTAGGAACCGTATCCCACTAACATAAAGTGGAGAGAAACGAGGGGGAGGGGAGGGACTCCCTTAATTAATTTAAATTAGTTGTAAATTAATAAGATTAATTAGTATGTATATATATATATATATATATATATATATATATATATAGTAACTAACTTATCATATGATGTATATTAAACTATATATTATATCAAATATAACATATAACCTATAGTTTCTTTTCTCTCACCAATGACATTTAATATAAATCACATTTATAATAAATTTAACAATATGAATCCAATTCATAAAATTAATATTTGAATCATATTCAAATATTTATTTCCTCTCATAAATACTATAATGTATCAAATACATTATAGAAATTATATCAAATATAATAAAAAATAAATTAATTATATCATATATAATTAAATCCCTCAATTAATTTGAACAATTCAAATTAATCCAAAAAATAATTCTCATTAAATCCTATTTAGCTACCGACAGGACCTCATGGACCTGTAGCTTGAAGCTCCAACGGTACATGAATAATTAATTAAACTCTTTAATTAAATATTATTCACCATTCGTTAATTGTCAGACACTCCACTAAAGACCGACTGCTGCACTATTCACACTACAGATATATTTCTTTGTCCATTAGATATAACCAATCAATAGTACGATGACTCTTTATAAATTGCTCGTAAGTACAGTTGGACCAAAATTATTGTTTTGTCCCTGTAGTTACATCTAACTTCTTAAGTACCACTGATTCCTCTAATGAACAATAAATCATAGTCCAACTATGATCAAACCTCTATCGGACCAGGAGTGGGTGTGATGCCACATTGTTTAAGCCCTAGAATCAGCCCTTAAGGGACCGATTTATCTACTTACTCTGACATTGGGGAAAGAGTGAATTTCTTTTTGTGTAGTTGTGTTCCCAGCTCCCCAGTCAGACGAATCCCCAAAATGGTAAGCTTATTGAGTTGGGAATCTGGCCACTCTCACCCATACAAATCAAAGGACCACCTTCACAGGCAGGAGTTCACAACTTACTCAGGATTCAGGTCATGTTACTTATGGTCATCCTGGTGAAATGTATGTCTCTATTATGAATGACGTTATATAATGAGACTAAACATTTCGTGGTCCGGTCTTATACAAACTCCTTTGTATAGAATATCCCCACTCACATGTCTCCACATGAATGATTAGGATCAGGTCATTTGTAGCACTTTACAATAATTGTAACACCTACAAAATGGGTCATACTCGTAGTGTTACCAGGATAAGGTATCCAGCCTCATCTATCTACTACAGACCATTTAGGTTATCACTTAAACATAATCCGCCCATATGTCTCTACATACATGTTTAAGCTACAAGATAACCTTGGATGTTAGTTTATTGTTTTGTGGTTAATGCAACTAATTTTTGAAATAAAACATCAAATATATTATTACATAAATAAAATATTTGTACATTACAATTACAAACTATAGGACCCTATGAGATTTAGAGCATCAACCCCAACAGTGGCTTGCATCGACCATAATGCCGAGCAGCTGGTTCCTCGAAGTATAGGTCAAGGTAAGACTTTGGATTTGATTATGTATGAATTTGGTAATGCTTCTTTTCAATATGTGCAGGGACCTATTGAATTTCACCTAGACTCAAACCCTCATGCTCATGAGGTAGAACCTATTCCTTAACTTGCACATCTCGGGCTTATACTGAAAAGTCGTTTAGAGCCTTCCATTGTCTTTTGCACCATGATCAACACATTTGAGGAATTCTCTTCGTCGACTGACGAAGAAGATATTTACTCCTTGTTGCACCAAAAACAAGTCAGTAAGGTAGAATATGAGTCACAACTTCATATCGAGGAGTCTCAGGTAATAAAGTTTGAGGTTGCCAAACATTGTTCTCTTCTTCCCCCTAGCATCTCTTATATTTTCTATAACTGCTAATATTATCCTTACAAGTCAGAGTCTATTGTCGAGTCTTTTCTTTCTTCCAACTCTTTTGGGTCACTTGAGTCTTTCGATTTTTTATTTTTCTCTTTTTTGCCAAAAATTAAGAAAAAAAACAAATTCGACCTGTCTAGTTCTCATCAAAAGATGAGTACTTTTATAACCTACAAGGCTATATAGATTCATCTAAGAGAGGATCGGAAAAGTATGAAAATTTTTACGTAACTTGAAAAACAAAAAAGATTGGTTGCCTCGATCAATCAACGTTAAAAATTTTCCCTTTCCTGGAGGTAGCCAGGTTTCAAGAATAAAACAACTTTTAATTGCTTTCTAGGAATAGAAAAAATTTAGACTAACTTTTTTTTTTTTTTTGTAGCTTTTCTGGTGTAATACTGAAAGTCTGATTTTAAATGAAAGTGATCTCAATCAAATGAGGAGATGAAAGCTTTATTTGTAGAGGGGAAAACAGAATATAGCTTCTGTTTTTACAACTGAATCACAAAAATAACATAATATAGTTTTTGTTTTTACAACTTAAAACTAACAATAAAAACTTACAAACTGAAGTTTTGTTATTTACACCATATTCCACCCCCCCCTCCCCCCTAAAATTAAGACTCGTCCTCGAGGTTTATTAAGAAGCTAACTAGAAATCATCAGGAGAAAAGTAGGGCTTCAAATCTACTATACTGAAAATTGGATTGATGTGAAGGTTAGTCGGTAGCTTAATGCGATAAGCATTCAAACCATATCTTTGTAGGACTTTAAAAGGCCCCATTTGTCTATCTTTCAGCTTGTTGTAAGTTCTAGCTTTGAACCTTGTCTTACGTAGGTGGATCATTACAAGGTCTCTGATGACGGGCAGAAATGCACGTCATCTTAGGCCTTTTATTTAGAATTATGAGGATTGTTAAGTGAAATATGTGGCGAATATGTTAGGAATTCATGAGAAAATGAGTTTGCGTCGATCAGCATTAAAAATCTCGGCTAACCCACTATTATGCGTTATTATGCATTCAATTGTTTATCTTTGTAGTTAATGCAGAAAGCGGACACATACGTGGAAGCCGGGCTATCGCAAAGACGACCGCATGTGGAGAATTTCTCCAACGCAAAGGCAAACACATACGTTCAACGCAAGGGTGTTGCGGTAATCAACCGTATACGTCCATCACATAGGAGTTGCGGTCATCAAGTGATTGCGGTCATCACATAGAAGTTGTGGTCATCAAATGAATGCGGTCATCGCAAGATTGCGGCTATACGATGATAACCATAATAGCGGGATGAACACAAGTTTGGTGGAATGAAAACATTAATGCATATCTCGAGAGAATCAAAAGATGATGTTGACATTTCACCTATCACACCGTTAGCAGCAGAGATTCAGAAAAGGACCACCGCACTGCGAATGTCAGAATCAGAGTAGGTCCATTAATGCTCTCAACGATCAACCTCTATAAATAGAAGCCGATGAGCAGAATTTCAAATCATCCAAGATTTTTCGCCTGAGGCTCTCCTTAGGGCGAATCCTTATGATCCAAACCAAAGTGTGAGAGGAAAGCTTGAGAGTTCTTCATCTCCTTCATCCAATCCGAGTGACGACCGGAGCCTTCGCCGGAGTTAGAGCTCGAGAGAGTCAGCTCCACCGCCCTTCCATGGCACCACCAGCAGCCTTGACACACATCTGCTGGAAGTAAGACATTGCTTCTAGCTAGTCCTTTCACGTTCTCTTCTTTCCTTACATTGTATTGTATTACATTTTGGCTTAAGGAATTAATACATTTTGTGATCAATGCATTTCTGTATTTCCTTCGATTCTATCTCCATCTTCTTTTACTTAGCATCTTTAACTTTCATCGCATCACTTAGTGAGATTGTTAGAGTATCACATACTTAATCATGCGGCATAAGATTATGAAGCATGTAGCAAACCACCGGGAGGTGTGCGTTGCATGAGTGTGTGAGAAAACCTTATTTTCTTAATGTGAAGCTGTAGCAACGCTTGTCTATAAGCGGACACAATGCTTGTCTATGAGTAAAATCAGCAACAACTAACTACTTGGGAAGGTAAGTGGTTGGTCGCATTAAGCAGTGTAAGCAAGTGTTCACTAGAGATAGGAATAATCTTACGTCAACCAGGCTTTTGCGGTTACCTTGTCTTATGTATGCATCCATCACACCTTTAGAGCTACTTGAAAGGGAGTTTAAAGAAAGAACCTAAGACTTGAGAGAGCTAGGTTAGAATCGATGCTCGGGAGAGCTAGATTAAGATCGCATAAGCAAGAACGGAGACTTAGGAATAAGTTCCGTTTGCTAATACAAATCACGTGCATTTGCGGTGGGCATGTATGGCATGATTGCATTAGTCTACATTGGCTGGGGTTTCCCTTGCAGTCAAGCTTAGGGTTGCGATGAAGATATCTGCACATTTTATCTATTCTCCATTCATTTACTACGCGTCAACAGTTGTCGTATCTCTACCTCTCAATCATATTCTCACCGCTTAATCTGTTAGTTAGGAGTAGGAGTAGTGTTTAGCTTACAACCCCCATCATTCTTTTATTTATCCTCCGCAAACACATCACCGCATACACTTAGTTACAAGTCCCCGTGTTCGACCTCGGATCACTCGAGAAACTTGCGTTCGAGTTATACTTGGGGTGAGCGCTAGAAAACTTGTGACAGGAATGCATGGTCATCACATACATTCGTAATCGTATATTGCATACTTTGACGCATGACCACCAACGCATGATGCTCAACGCATAACTTAAGACATGCATCGCATATATCGTCCCACATAATTTTAGTCATCAAGTCTTTGATGGCTAGTGACGGGAAATTAGAAGTCAATTTTACTCGACAACTGAAATCCTTTGGACGCGGTATGCGATGCATGTTCCTAAGATATGCATTGATAGTCATGCGTCGATGGTCATGCGTTGGAATGAATATGTGTTAATAAATGTATGTGATGACCATGCATCCTGTCACAAGTTTTCTTGTGCTCATGGCAAGTATAATGCGAACGCAAGTTTCTTTGGTAATCCAAGGTCGAACACAGGGACTTATAGCTATATGTATGTGGTAATGTGCATGTGGCAGTTTAAATAAAATAGTGGAAGGGAGGTTGATAAGTTAACCCTACTCCTACTCCTATCTAACAGACAACGCAATGAGAATATGCATGAGAGGTAGAGATACGACAACACTTGACATGAAATAAATGTATGGGAAAATAGATAAAATGCGGAGATGGTTTCATTGCAACCCTTAAGAGTGACCGCAAGGGCAACCTTAGTCAACGTAAACCATGCAATCATGCTACACACATATGAACCTAACTCTAGGACGTATGCGGTGTATCTGCGATATTGTCGAGAAGCCTATGCCTGCCTAGACCTCCATAACCAGCTCACTAGCTCTCGTCGCATGAGCGTGGCTGCCGTATAACCCCTTATCCTACTTCCTGAACGCATGCAAATCTAATCCGTAGGGTGCATACGTTGTGTGAAGCAAACAGAGTTTATCTCTAAGATCCCCATTCTTACCCATGCGTTCCAATCCCCTCTCTCGAGTCTTAGATTTGGGTTTTAGACTACTCTCCCGAGTATGCCTAAATGATGAATGAAGCGTTTATAGGACAAGGTAACCGCATGAACTTTGCTGACCTAAGATTGTTACTATCCCTAGTGAACAATGCATACATTGCTTAATGTGACCAACCACTTACCCTCCCGGGCAGTTGATTGTTGCCGACTTCACTCATAGACAAGCAATGTGTTAGCCTATAGACAGGCATTACAACAGCTTCACACTAAGCAAATAAGATTACTCACACACTCACACAACGCACTCGGTGGGTTGCTACATGCTTCATATCCCTAATCCACATGACTAAATATGTGATACCCAAGCAATCCCACTAAGTGTTGCAATGAAAGTAAAGATGCTAAACAAAGAAGATGGAGATGGAGTTGAAGGAAACAGAGAAATGCATTGAAAACAAATTGTATTAATTCCTTAATCACAAAGTGTCATACAATACAATATAAAAAAAGAAAGGAAATGAAGTGACCGGCTGGAAGCAAAGACTTGCTTTCAGCGGATGTGCGTCAAGGTTACCAGTGGTGCCATAGATGGGCGGAGGAGCTGGCTCTCTTGAGATCTAGCTCCAGTCGAGGGCTCCGATCGTCAGTCGGAATGGATGAAGGAGGTGAAGAACTCTCAAACTTTTTCTCACGCATTTGTCTGGATCACAAGGATCCGCCCTAGGCGAACCTCGGGTGAAAATCTTGGATAACTTGAATTTATGCTCATCGGCTTCTTTTTATAGAGCTTGGATCGCCGACAACATTAATGGATTGCTCTGAGTCTGACATTTGGTGCGTTAGTCCTTTTCTGAACCTCTACCGCTAACGGCGTGGTAGGTGAAATGTCAACATTAGCTTTTGATCTTCTCAAGGTATATGCATTGATGTGTTCATTCCACCAACCTTGTGTTGATCCCATTAGTATGCATTATTGCGTAGCCGCAATCACTCAATGATCGCATTCGGTTAATACTACAACTCTACACGATGACCGCAATCGCTTGACGAACGAAACTCCCATGCGATGGATGCATACGGCTGATTACCGCAACATCCATACATTGATCTACGCGTTTGCCTTTGCGATGAAGTGTTTCTCTGCATGCGGTGGTCCGATTTCCGCATTTTCGTCCATTTTCTATTTTAGCTACAAAAATAGAACATTGAACGCAAAATAACGGGCTAGCTGAAATTCAACATGCTGATCGACACAAGCTCATTTTCTCATGAATTTCTATCATGATTGCAATATATTCTGCCCAAAAACCTTCATAATTCTAAGTAAAAGGCCTAAGATGACATGCATTTCTGCATGTCATCAACGACTAATTTCACATCACCAGTCTTCTTCTTTAAAAATGATTTCTCTTCGTGACTTGTCTTTAGTTTCTTTGTAAGACTATGTGATCCTCTTTAAATGATCATGAACTTCTCAGTGCAATTTTTCTATTCTTTTAATCATTCTTTCAGCTTCAAGACTAATATCCACAGAAGAAGGTAAATTGGCAAGATCAAATGTGAGTCTAGGAGGTTGAGTATATACTACTTCGAAGGGCCATCCTCCCGTTGATCTATTCTTCATGTTATTAAAAGCAAACTCCACTTGAGCAAGGGACGAATCCCATTGCTTTGGTCGTGAACCACTTAAACATCGTATGAGATTTCCCAAAGTTCTATTGGTTACTTCAGTCTGGCCATTAGTTTGCGGATGTAAAGTGGTGCTGAATTTCAAACTAGTGTCAAACTTCTTCCATAAAGTATGCCAAAAATGACTTAAGAATTTGACGTCTCTATCTGAGACAATTGATTTTTGTATTCCATTAAGTCGAACTACCTCTTTGAAGAAGAGGTTAGCAATATAGACTGCATAACTCTTTTTTTTTTTTTTTTTTTTTTGCATGCTAGAAAATGGGTCATTTTGCTGAAACGGTCCACAACCACCATGATTGCATCATATCCTCTTTGTGTTTTGGGTATACCAAGAACAAAATCAACAGATAGGTCTTCCCAAATGGTTGTGGGGATCGGTAATGGAGTATATAATCCGACATTTGTAGAAGTTCCTTTGGCTTTCTGACAAATAGCACATCTTTTGACAAAATTATTAACATCCTTTCGAAGTTGTGGCTAATATAATATTTTAGATACTAATTCAAATTATTTATCTTGGCCAAAGTACCCTGCTAAACCTCTGGACTGAGCTTATTTTAGGAGGGCTTCTCAAAGAGAAGTGTGAGGGATACATAGTCATTCCCCTTTGAATAGGAAGCCATTCATAATATGGAAGTCTTCAGCATTCAAATAGTGAGTACATTTATACCAAATGTCTGCGAAATCTTTGTCATCTTCATATAGTTTTGGAAGTCGTTACTTCCATGGCTAAAGTAGTAAGAATTAGGCCTTTTCGGCTTAGGACATCAGCCACTTTATTTTCTTTGCCCGATTGGTGTTTAATGACAAAGTCAAACCTTTGTATGAAAGAGATCCACCTTGCATTCATACGGCTTATGTTCTTCTGAGATTGTAAGTATTTTAATGAGAAATGATCTGTTAATAAGAGAAACTCCTTAGAAAGTAGATAATGTTCCCACTGTTTAAGGGCTCTAATAAGAGCATACAACTCCTGCTCATAGGTACTCCAAGTTTTTTTTGAGTTACTAAGCTTTTTGCTAAAGTATTCAATTCGGTGTCCTTGTTGAGACAAAACACCACCAATTCCTACTCCACAAGCATCCATTGCTACTTTAAATAGGGCTGAAAAATCTGGTAATTTCAAAACAGGGCTTGTGCTTAACTTCTTCCTAATACAATCAAAGCTGGACTGTTGTTTTTTACCCCATATGAAGCTGCCTTTCTTCAAACAATCAGTAATCGGTGTTGCAATGGAGTTGAAGTCTTTGATAAACTTCCTGTAAAATGATGCTAAGCCAAGGAAGGCTTGGATATCTTTTATTGTTGACGGAGTTGTCCATTGAGTGATTGCTTCAATCTTCTTTGAATCAACTTTGATTTGATTTTGGCCAATTAGGAAGCCAAGGAAAGCAATCTCCTTCATAAGAAAGTGACATTTTTCATGATTGGCATACAACTTGTCGGTTGTCAAAGCTTGAAATAAGCTACGAAGATGTTGTAAATGTTCTTCAAGGTTCCTAACAAATGGAGAGAAAAGGTATGTGAAAATACTTTCTTATTACTTTCACTTATTGTATTTACATACTTCAAGTTCCTTTTATAGAATAATTTGTTAGTTTGCTTGACTAACTAACAGCTGAAAAATACAAACAGACTCAAATAGAATCAAACTCAAACAGAATCTTAACTGTTGTAACAAATAAATTGTTATAACAGAATGTAACAAATAAATTGTTGTAACTAATAAACAAAATGTAATTGTTTTACTGTTGATAGTTCCTACTATAAACCAAAATATCATCAAAATATACTACGATAAATTTGTTAAAGAAAGGATGAATTACTTGATTCATAAGGATCATAAAAGTGCTTGGAGCATTTGATAAGTCAAATGGCATGACAAGCCACTCAAACAAGCCTTCTTTAGTCTTAAAGGTCATTTTCCACTCATCTCCCGGCCTAATTCGTATTTGGTGGTATCCACTCTTCAAATCCACCTTTGAAAAGATTAAGACTCCTCCAAGTTGATCGAGCAAATCACTTATTCGAGGAATTGGAAAATGATACTTCACCTTCACCATGATTTGATTTATGACTCTACTATCCATGCACATTCTCCAACTACCATCTTTTTTGGGCGTGAGTAGAGCTGGTACTGCACATGGACTTAAGCTTGGTTTAATGTGTCCTTTTGACAGCAATTCTTCGATATGTTGGTGGAGAATTTCATACTCCTTCAGACTCATCCTGTAGTGAGGTAAATTCGGTAAAGTAGCTTTCGGAACTAGATCAATGTGGTGTTGTATATTTCACAAAGGGGGCAGGCCCTTGGGTTCCTCTATTAGGAGAGGAAATTCATCGAACAACTTTTGTACTTTCGGTGGGACTCCATCTTTTTGTATTTCCTCAGACTTTTTGGCAACAACAAGTGCAAGGATGCCTTTCTTTCATCAATGTTTTGCCACTGATTGTAATAAACAATTGGCTGTTGTCTTCTTTTTTCACTTTTACACCCACATCATTCTTCTTGTTTAGTGGAAGTAGTACCACTTTCTTACCCATCCACTGAAATTTGTAAGTATTTTCTCTCCCCTTATGCAAGGTTCGAGTATCAAATTGCAAAGGTCTTCCCAAAAGATTATGACATATATCCATGTCTAACACATCGCACATTATTTGGTCTTTATAGCTACTACCAATTGAAAGAGGGATGGTGCAAATTTCACTTACTTGTGCTTCGTCGCCTTTTTTCACCCAACCTATCTTGTAAGGGTTCGGATGAACTTCCACCTTAATATTTAAGGTTGCCACTATCTTTTTCGGAAATAAAATTCTCACTACTTCCACTGTCTATAATGACATTGCACACTTTATTGTTGATTGTACACCTTGTTTTGAAGAGACAATGCCTTTGGGACTTAGAGTATTTTTTAGGAGCAATTAACATCCTTTAAAGAACACAAGACAGTCAATCTCCATCATCTGGTTCAATAAATTCAACCTCCTCTTCATTTTCTTCACTGTTTTCATTCAACATTTCTTCTTTTTCCTCTATGTAAGCTACTGTTTTCGCTGAGGGCACGCATTGGATAGATGACCAGCTTGGCCACATTGAAAACACTTGCCCAAAGAGGGCCTATGGTAAGGATTTTGAGTTTTTTCTTGAGAACTGCCTCTATTTTCTTCTCCTCGGCCCCTTCTTGATTTTCTTTTTCTTTTCCTTTGGTCAAAGGTGGAGAATTTGGTAGGTCGGATGTTTTATTTGCAGCATTCACCTTCCTACTTGTGGAGGCTTCCCATGCGGTTCTTCTTGATGAATTCTTGAAGCGAATTTCATTCACTTCTTCAACTGCTTCAACAAAGGAAATAGCTTCAGATAATAAGTGAAAAGGTTATAGTTTTACCTTTTCTTTGGTGTCCATGCGTAGGCCTCCAACAAATCTTGCAACCAAATGTTGTTCATTCTCCATCAAGTTCGTTCTTGCTCCCAATCGATGGAATTCTTCAATATAATCAGCCACCGACCATGCTCCTTGCCTATAATTTTGGTATTGGTTGTACACTGTTTGCTCATAGTTGGGAGGGAGGAACCATTCTTTCAACAATTTTTTCATCTTTTCCCATGAATGAATTGGTCGTTTACCATTTCTTCTCTAATTGACTTCTAGTTGGTCCCACCAAGCCGATGCACCAACTTTCAACTATAAGGCAACTAGATGCACTTTTTTGTGCTCAAGAGTGTAGGATTGTATCAACAATAGTAGAAATACAAGGATCATCTAAGCATTCAAATTCACTAATTTTGGAAAAATATTAAGCATGCTCTTGCAGAAAAACAAGTGAGTTTCAAGACATACCTCTTGTAGAACTTTTTCAAAGCTCCTTCTCCAGCTGCTATCTTCTCCAAATCTTGTTGTAGACCACCTCAAGATCTTCTCCACTATTCTCTTGGTGCTCTAGATTGAGTTGTGGGACTCAAAACAAGCTTGAATCAAGGGATGAAGGAGAAATGCTCACTGCAGTAATCTTGTTGAAGAAATCTTTCTTCAACCTGAATTTTCTCTAAAATTCTCTATAGATTGCATACCTAATTTTCACTCCAATCTCTTCATTATATTGCAGATCAACATGCAAATGAGAGAATTGCATGAGTTGCAAATCATGCTTGGAGAAGACAAGGCAAAGAAAATGCTTCATGTGTGAGCAAGTTGAAAGATGAATAATGGAAAAACCAATATTTCCATTTTTTTTTCTCTTTTTCAATTTTATCTCAAAAATCAAAATTTGATTTTATAAAATCTATTTTGATTTTATAAATTAATTTTAACACATATCCATCTTTATATATTTAAATCATATTTAAATAGATAAATTCTCCTATTCCGTTTAATTCTTAAATTAAACATGTAATTACATCTCATATAATTACTAATTTTCTTAGTTCTAATTTGAATGATTCAAATTAACTTATCACGCTATTCTAGAGCTAGTAGGGGGACCTCGATCATGGGCTCTACTCTAAAGCCCATAGTGATGGAATACGAGACATACGCAGCGGAATTGGGACCTAATTACACTCTAGTTGCTTCTAAATTAAAGGAAAATAGCATGCAATTGAAGGAAAAAACAGTGAATTAAAAGTGTAGGGATACTACCTTTGAAGCTCCCGAAAACCGTTTTTCCTCGTTGAATCTCGACCCGAACTCTTTCAGACCACCACTAGAGTTGACCTACTATCCTTTGGACTCAGAACCGAGTTGTGGGACTCGGTGGATGAAGAAAACCGAGAGAGAGAAAAGAGATGGAAAATAAGATGGAATTTGGGTAGGTTTGGGTTTTTCTCTTTTTTTTAAAGTTGTGATTTTTCCAGCCCGTATATGAAAACCAATTTCCAAAATTGCAAACACTCTTTTCATTCAAAATGAAAGCCCAATTTATAGAAAAATCCATGCAACAATTGCATGAACTAAATGCATAAAAAACCAACACCTATATTCCACTATCTTAGTGGGCTTAATGTCTCCACTATAAGCCAACACCTAGCCCACTATTAGTGGAATTATCCAACAAAAGTTTGGATTTTCCCACTAACTATAGTCAAAGGGCAAAATAGTCATTTGGTCAAAGTCAAACTTTGACAAAAAAGTCAACATTTTGACTTTTTATGATTTTTCCCGTATTGACTAATTTTGACCTCCCGAGCATGAATCCATATTTATTTTCTCAAAATTCAAATCAAATTTGAATATAAGATCGGTCAAAGTTTGATTTTTCAAAGTCAAAAGTCAACTCTTTGACTTTTTACATCTTTGATCATTTCCATCATTTCCGAGCTTCCGAATATGAACATTTTCATATTCTTGATATTTAAATCACATTTAAATATTAAAGCTATATCTCTAAGCTGAAAAACCCGACCACTATATCACATATACTTGTCGGTTTCTCTCTTTCTACATAATTCGAACAATTCGAATTATTCTATCATACTGTTCTAAGTTTATTCCATATGAGCTAGTAGGGGAACCTAATGGACCTATAGATCATGGGCTCCAACGATCCGAGATTAGCTAGCTAAACTCTTTAGACGGAGCTAATCAACATTCGTTAACTAACGGGTCATTCCACTAAAGTCCCGTAGTTGCACTCCCCTCACTATAGATATATTTGTGTCCATTTGATATAACCATGATTAGTATGTTAATCCTTCACAGGTTGTTCGTAATCTCGGTTGGGTCATAAAAACCATTTTACCCCCAAGACTACATCTTGTTCCTTAAGTTCCACTGATCCTCTAATGAACAATTGGTTTAAGGTCCAACCTATAAACCGAATCCTTCTTGGGCCAAGGAAAGGGTGGGGCCCCTTATTCAAGACCTGGATTCAGTACTAAAGGGAACAACCTATCTACTGTCCCTATAACGGGTAGGAGTGAATTCCGTCTTGCACCCTATGTTCCCAGCTATCCACCCGATCTTACCCTTGAAATGGGAGGCTTATTCGGTCAAATATTGAGCTGCCCTCACCTATGCAGATCTAAGGATAATTCTGAGTGAATAGGAGTTCATAGTTAGCTCAGGATTAAGATTAAGTTACCTAGGTCATCAATTAACGAAATAGTCAATTTTATACATAAAACGGCATTTAGAACGTAAAAAGTGACTATTTCATGGTTCAGTCTTATGTAAACTCTTTACATAGGATACCCCCACTCACATATCTCTATATGAACGATTCAGAATCACATTGTTTGTACTATCTACAAAGTGGGCCACATCCATAGTGTCCTCAGAATAAGGCGCCCAACCTTATTCATATACTATAGACCATTTTGGCTATATATTTGAACTTGATCTACATTTATGTCACTACATAAAGTTCAAATTACATTAAATAGCCTCGGAACCTTAGTTTATTGGATTCGAGATTACAATTTCAATAACAACTTTATTGAAAAACAAAACAGAATATATTTATTAATTTACAAACTACGAGTTTTAGGACATAAAATCCAACACATAGTTGCACTCCCCTCACTGTAGATATATTATATCCACATGATTTAACCATAATCAGCAAGTCGACCCTTCACAGGTTGTTCGTAATAATAGTTGGGTCAAATATCTGTTTTACCCCGAGATTACATCATATTCCTCAAGTCCCTACCGATCCTCTAATGAACAACTAGTTTATGATCCAATCACTAAACAAAATTCTTTCAGCCCAGTGAGAGGGTGAGGCCCCTTGTTCAAGACCTAGATTCAGTTCTTGAGAGAACAACCTTTCTTCTATCCCTAAATCGGGTAGGCGTGAACTCTCTACACCCTATGTCCCCAGCTATCTATCCGATCTTACCCCTGAAATGGGAGTCTTATTGAGCCAGCGTTGTTGAGCCAACCCTCACCTATGCAAATCTAAGGGCAATCCCTAATAAACAGGAGCTCATAGTTAGCTCAGCATTATGATCGAGTTACCTAGGTCATCTAGGTGAAATAGTCAGTCTTATACAGTAAACAGCGTTATAAAGTAAGAGTGACTTATTTCTTGGTCCTGACCTTATGCAAACTCATTGCATAGGACGTCCCCACTTCTCATGTTATAACATGTACGAATTAGGATCACATCGTATGTAGTACTTTACAATATTTGTAACAACTACAGAGTAGGTCACATCCAATGATGTTACCAGAATAAGGTACCTATTCTAATTCATGTACCATAAATCATTTTGACTATTTACTCGAACCTGATCTACTTTTATGTCTCCACATAAAGTTCAAGTACTCATACAATAGTCATGGGTCTTAGTTTATTAGATTTAGACTTTCATACAATTTATGAAATCAATAATAAGTATATTGATTATAGAAAATGTTTATCATTTTACAAACTGCGAGTTTTTAGGACATAAAACCCAACAGGGAGTGCTCATGTAGGTGAAGAAGCTTTTCATATTTTTTATCCAATCAAGAAATACCTTAATGTCATGCTTCCCATTGTATATTGGCAAGTTGATCTTCATTTTGTAGTCATTTGAGTTACTTCTGATTACAAATCTCTCACCTCTTTCTCTTCTTGGCACAAAAAAACTCTTCTTCTTGATCATATTCATTAGATGAGTTCCATTCTTGGTTTTCTTGATATCTTTCTTGGGGCTATCTATGTATTCTTGGAGGTCTTTCTTAATGAATTTCTTGCTAAAACTGGAAATTTCTTGGCTGTCTAGCACTGTGTTACCTCTTCTTCCCCATTCTTGAATGAATGGTTGATCATTCCCCCGATTTTGAGGTGTGACTACCCACATTTCAACCCTTCGAGTAAGAGTTTCCATACTTTCTTGGAGACTCATTAAAGTGCCATGAATTCCCTCCAAAAAGTTCTCAATGGACAGCAAGCATCATGTTGTAGTTCTTGGAGAGAGGGTGGGGTCGGGTTTCTTCCACCTTTTGATCTTGCGTACGAGCATCTCCTCCATTTGGATGGGCTGCTTTTCTTCCAGCCATCAGTCCAAGGATTCTTGGAGCTCTAATACCAATTTAGTGTAATACCAAAAGTCTGATTTTAAATTGAAGTAATCTCTCTCAAATGAGGAGAGGAAAGATTTATTTATAGAGGGGAAAACAGAATAGCTTCTGTTTTTACAACTAAATCACAAAAATAACAGAATATAGTTTCTGTTCTTACAATTGAAAACTAACAATAAAAACTTACAAACTGAAGTTCTGTTATTTACACCATTTTCTTTTGTTTTTCTTCTCTTCTCTTTTTTTTCTTTTATTTTTTTTATTTTTTCTTTTTTCTTTTTTTTTGTAGGAACAAACAAAATGAAAGAAAAAGAAAATTTTGAAGCAGGAAGAAAACTCTACCACCACACACTGCATGAAAACTAGGGGAGTTTTCTATTCCCTTTAACTTTTTCTCTTAAAGCTTATACCTATATTTTAAAACATTGAGGACAATGTTTAATTTTTAAGTTGGGGGTTGGGAACATTGCATGTTCATGGCATTTTAATTAGATTTGTATAAAAAAAAATGAGCCTTATTAAAAAAAAATTGCTCTACAAATGCATGTCTAGAACCCTTGAGCACTTGAGCTTAGGTTATTTAGATTTTGTGACTTTGATTAGATATTTCTTGATATATTTCTGAGGCTCTAATGCATTCCATGATCTCAACTTTTTTTTTACTCTTTACTCATTTTTGCTTTAAATGCATGATTGATTTAATGCATGTTTATACATTCATTCCCCCATTCACTTTGTTTTTTATGCATCATTTGATTTACATAATATCTCAATTCTTATCAATGTTTTTTATGACACATTATTTTAAGTAAAAATACAAACAAAATTTTAGATCTCTTAAAATTCTCAAACAAAATTTTGAAACCATTTTTTCGAAAGAAAATTCTTTTTCTTTTAAAATTTCATAAAAAAAAATCGAATACTTCGCTTTTAGATTTATTTAGAATCTTAAAATTTTTAGAAATGTCATATTTACTCGATTTTCTTTGTTACCCCTCGATAGGACAACCTTTGGTCTAAGAACAACCATCTTGTTAGAGTAGCAAGTCTAAACGAAGAGGAATAAAAGGGCCTAGCGTTAAAAAAATTCTAGCACAAAAAAAAAATGGCAAATTTGCAAAATTAACATAACTTTCACTAACGTGTGTGTGAGTGCATAGTGATAGCACAAAAATGTGCCATTTTCCTCTTCTTAATTCTAGGTCGTTACTATGTTTAATGTGTTTATTTGCTGATTTTGTAGGTACTGAGTGTCTTAGAGGTAGTCAGTCGTTATAAACTATTCGAAGTTGATTTGGAACAATTAGGGGTAAATTTGAGCAATCGAACTTCAAAAGAACGTGAAAGGAAGAAAATGCCCCTGGACGAAGCATCGAGCGTTGTGCAACAGTACAAGGCAGTAGCTACTCGTTGCTAGAGAGTAGAGTAGCATTGCAACGCTACTTATAACATTACAACGCACCATTTTTTCTTTATCTATGCAGCATTGCAACGCTGCGACGATTGCTATATAACACCATTTTTCAATTTAGGACAGAGAACCGACCCCCAATCCGCTCCTACGCTAATTCTCTTCTCACCTTTCCACTTGTATTTTTCTCCCTTTTTCTCCCCGTCTCATGTAACTAATGGAATGATGTTGGGATTTGTCTTCTTCATCTCCATGGGAAGGTAAGTTCTAGCTATTTTCTAGTTTAAGTGATTTTGTAACAATGTAGTTTTTGGGAGTTTTGTTTGAATGTAATCTTTTTGTTCTTGTTTATAGGTTTCAATCTGAATTTTGTGTTTTATGAATTGCATGCTTTTATTATTGATTTGTCACCAATGATTTTGTTGTGTGATTCTAATGCTTGGAGATTGGCTTGTAATATGTGACATGAAATTATAGGTTAATACCATTGGAAGTAGTAGGTTAGTTAAGCTTTCGATTCATTAGGCTTGAGATATGTTGCTTAAAAAGAATAGTATTGCTCCTATCAACCTAGAGAGAAATCATATTGAATGTTTGATTAGACGTTGGAAGTCGAACACTCATCCTAGCGTTATCCCTAAAACTAATGCGGTTCGTTAATTTGTATGGAGAGGATTTGTCTTCTATGCATATTGATTAATTAGGTAATTAGGACCATTGATTGGGATTCCAATCAACTGGGTTAGGCATAATCAAGAAACGAAAATTGCATTTAAACAAATCGATGAATAAGAATTATATTGGTCAAATAAATTTCCCTTAAACTAGGTCATTTCCTAATTGCATTTCTATCTTTTATTTTCTCACATTTTATTTTCATGCACTTTCAATTATCAATCCACACCAACCCCCCCCCCCCATTTATCACTTTAACTGAAAAGGCACTTCAATGAACTAATCTTCTGTGCTTCCTTGAGGTTTGACCCTAGACTTCTCGCTTGTACTACCATTTAGTATAAGTAGTTCGTTCGGTGATTTATAAATTTTATAAGGGTTTAGGGCGACGGTAAACTCGACCCTGCCACATGGATAGAGGTGTAAAAAGCTACCTCCATCGTGTCTAGTTTGGGCCCACGAGAAAAGAGCGATAGGTTCCCTACAGTCGGAGTGTGAAAGCTATCCCTCTAGGTAAAAGAAATGCTAATTAGAAATTTGTGTGTGTGAGTTAAAAAAGCACCCTTGTCTTAGAATTGTCTCTCTCCAATGCAAGTTAGGTATATCTTAAACCGATAACCGAGCTAGTATAAGGCGAAGAGGAATTGAAAGTCATCTTTCTACTAGTTTTAACCTTTAAATAAACTAAAACTTAGTAATCCTTTCTTTTATGACTTTACAAAAAAAAAAAAAAAAGGAAAGAAAGAAAGAAAGAAGGAAAGAAATAAAAAGACATTTTCTTTTCGAAAATAAGTTTCAACTCTTTGTTAGCAAAATTTTAAATTTCTAAATGCCTATTTATATCATTACTTACTTGTTTGTTGAAAAGAGAGATGTAAATCGAATTTTTGTGTAGATCGAAAGTGAACATATAAACATTTTGAATGACCTCCTTGAATGAATGCACAAATGAATGTTCATATTTTGTTTGGCTGCACACATCTTTCTAGTTTCAACTTACTCGAGACGACCAAAAGCTAAGTTTGAGGTGTTTTGATAGGTCTTGAAGAGAGATATATTTTCTATATTAATTTTCTCAAAATTTTGTTATTTGTTTGCTTTTAATGTTCATTTTATAGGTAAAATGGTCCCGGTAGCAATTAGGAGTCATTTCAAAAAGTTTGGACTAAAAACTCTTGTATGTGTTAAAACCAACTAAGGAAAAATCCATTTTAAATATAGAGATGTTTAAAACAGTATAAACTCAAAATAAGAACAGAAAGATTTCTCCTAACGCCTATCTTTGGCACTTAAGACTTGGTCACATAAATCTCAATAGGATTGAAAGATTGGTAAAGAATGGTCATCTAAACTAGTTAGAAGACAGACTTTTACCTCCATGTGAATCATGTCTTGAGGGAAAAATGAGTAAAAGATCTTTTTCAAAAAAAGGTTTTAGAGCCAAAGAACCCCTAGAACTTATACATTTAGACCTTTGTTGTCCAATGAATGTTAAAGCTTGGGGAGGATCTGAATATTATGTCAGTTTCATTGATGATTTGTAACGACTCGACCCCCTAGGACTTAAGTTAGGCCATTACTAAATAAATGAATGCATGGAACTTAAAACAACACTCTTTTATGGTGAAATAAATGTTAAATACATAAGGTAAGTGCAAAAGACTTTCATTAAATTCAAATATTAAAAACAACAATGGGGTACCCATAAATCATAAATGATAACAAATAAGTCTGAAAACGATTCTTAATAGTAAGTTTCAAACATCAAAGCTGAAAGTTAAGAAAAACATGAAAATAAATCTAAATCTCATGAGCAGAAGCATAAAACTAGTCCCAGTAGCTCGATCACGAATTTCGCTTGTCCATCGCCGGTGCATCTCTACCCTTACCTGAAACAACAACATGAGAAAGAATGAGTATAAAATACTCAGTAAGTAACCCCACTACTGGGGTCAGGTTAGGCATTTATGTCCTTTAAATGCCTACCTCTGGTGAAACATATAAACTCTCCTAGTCCTCATGGGAAACATACATACATTAAAAACTGAGTTCTATCCTACTATAGCTAAATATGCCCACTACATCTGGTGAACCCCGAAGAAAACACAATCTGGTGAATCCCAAAGGAAACACAAACTGGTGAATCCCGAAGGAAACACAAATTCGTGAATCCCGAAGGAAACACAAACTAGTGAATCCTGAAGGAAACACAATATCTGGTGAATCCCGAAGGAAACATAAATTGGTGAAACCCGAAGGAAACACAATATCTGTTGAATCCTGAAGGAAACACAAACTGGTGAATCCCGAAGGAAACACAGACTCGTGAATCCCGAAGGAAACACAAATTGGTAGGCATTCTAACTAATTAGTAAAATCACTATCACAATCTCAACATCACAATCTCAACATGGTTCTATAACATACATATAGATCTCATCATCATGATTCTACAATATACATATAAATTTCTTCATCATAGCTTTAAAACATATGTATGCATCTCGTCCTCCTCAAATTCAGTAGGATCTCCAATAAAAATAATATACTCCAATCATACTAGTATTTAAACATCTCTATGTGCAACTAGCCTTTTAAACTCTCATATCATCAAGGCATTCATAAACATCAAACTATCAATATATCCTTAGTAAATCATATTTGTCATTCTCGACTCCAGTCATTTAAAACCTCAGTCAATGAAGGCAGACATAAATATCATGCTAACTAATAATCCTCAATAAATCATAATCATCATTATGGGCACTAGGGCAGTTCTAGTAGTAAGATTACTTACCTTAACTTGGTAAAAAAATGTAAAACAAAATCTCCTTAGAACTTCTTTAGCACACTTGGATCAACCTAAAGTTGTGGCTTGGTCCAAGACGAAGTCCAATACTAGATTTAATTAGTCAATCTGATCATGAATTAAATCCAAAATCAATAACTTAATTTTCCCACTATTACTCCTAATCCAAAAGAATAACAATTCAACAACTTACAAAACTTACCGATCTTCACCAATTTTCTACAAAACAAAATGGTATCTAGCTTGATGGTCAATGCCTCAAAACTTCCAAACCTTGAATCTAAGTTTCAAACCAAAGAGAGGTTACTAATTTAACCCAAAATCAAAGGGGTGAACTTCACCTCCCAAATTATAAGGAAAAATAAGTCTTACCCAAGGTCTTCCTCAAAATTTCGACAAAGATCAGGGCAATGGTGGCCGACGGCGCGTCGACTTGTGGCTGCCATAGATAGGCAGTGTGTGTTGCTGTTGGACAACATAAATTGTTTAGGCTAGCGGCTGGTAGTGAGGGTCTTGCATGAAGAGGGTTTGCGAGAGTGGAAGAGAAAGGGAATTTCTAGTTTACAGATTTTATTCAGCAGGGATTACGAACAAACCAGATCTTTAAACAATGATCCAATCGTTTAAAATGAAACTCTATATGTATCGAACAGACTGACCAAATTTGAGCACGATCCAAGGTTCAAACTCTGGTAATCGACAATTTTGTGGAAGCTGTTGCTGAAAAACCGAATTACTTTCTCCCTAATTTTTGACCTATTTTCATTCTCATTTAATTTCGAAAAAAAAAATCTCAATTCTTTTATTTTTCCAAATTTTGAAAATATAAATAAAATATTTTATCACAATATCTCCAAAATCTCCAAAGATTCTATTAAATTTAGAAATCAATTAACTTTTCAAATTATCTTAATTTAGGCTTCAAAAACCAAAATTAAAGGGCATAAAATCCATCAATTTGATACAAATTAAATCCTTCCAAATATATAAATCAATTCAAAACCACATGAAATTAATTATCTCTTTAATTCCTTTTTTTTTTTTTTAAGTTGGCCCTAAAATCCAAAATCAAAGGGAAACAAAATTCAATATTTTCAAGATAATCAATTCGAATATCTAATCAATTAAATTCAATTTAACCAATAAAAGTTTTTCAATTATTTCAATTTAACCCCAATTTTCCAAATGAAAGAGAAATTTAAACTCAATAATTTTAGATAATTAATTTAAATTTTCCTGAAATTCGGGATGTTACATGATTATTCAAGATATGACTATGTTTACCTAATACATCATAAGTTTGAAACTTTTAAAAAGTTCAAAGAATATAAGATTGTGGTTGAGAACCTATTAGGTAAAAGGATAAAAACACTTCGATTTGGTCGGGGTGGTGAGTATGTGGACTTATAATTCCAAAACTATTTAGTAGAACATGGAATTCAATCCCAACTCACAGCATCTGGAAAACCACAGTAGAATGAAGTAGCAGAAAGGAGAAATTGAACCTTGTTATACATGATTTGTTCAATGATGAGTTATGCCCAATTACCTCAGTCCCTTTAGGGGTATGCAGTATAAGTTGTTGTACATATACTGAACACAGTTCCCTGAAAAAATGTTTCAGAAACACTGAATGAGCTATGGAGAGGACGTAAAGGTAGTTTACATCACTTCATAATTTGGGGATGCCCATCACACGTGTGTGTGCAAAACCATAAGAAGTTGGAACGACATTAAAAAATATGCCTATTTTTAGGATACCCTAAAGAAACAAAAGGTGGTATATTTTATGATCCTCAAAAAGATAAGGTATTTGTATTGACAAATGCTAGAAGAGGATCACATAAGAAGTCATCAACCTCACAGTAAACTAGTATTGGATGAGATGTCCAAAGAATCTACAGATAAATCAACAAGAGTTGTTGATCAAGTTGGTTCTTCAACAAGAGTTGTTGCTCCATCACATCCTTTTCATGAGATGAGTATGCCTCGACATAGTGGGAAGGTTGTTCAACAGTCTGACCATTATATGAGTTTAACAGAAACTCATGTCATTATACTTAATGTTGGCTTAGAGGAAACATTAACCTTTAAACAAGAAATGGAAGATGTGGATGGAGATCAATGGATGTAAGCCATGGACCTAGAAATGGAGTTGATGTACTTCAATTATGTTTGGGAACGTGTAGATCAACCAGATGGGGTAAAACCTATTGGTTGCAAGTGGATCTACAAGAGAAAACGAGACCAAACTGGTAAGGTGCAAACCTATAAAGCCAGACTCGTGGCAAAACTTTTTACCCAAAGATAGGGGGTAGATTATGAAGAAACCTTCTCTTCTGTTGTCATGACTAAATCTATTAAAATACTTTTATCCATTGTTGCTTTCTATGATTATGAAATTTGGCAAATGGATGTTAAGACAACTTTTTTGAATGGTCATCTTGACAAAAGTATTTACATGTCTCAACCAGAAGGGTTCATTGAACAGGGTCAAGAACAAAAAGTTTATAAGCTTAATAGATCCATTTATGGATTAAAACAAGCATCTCGATCCTGGAATATAAGGTTTGACACTGCATCAAATCTTATGGCTTTGAATAGAATGTTGACGAACCTTATGTTTACAAGAAAATAATCAACAAGATTGTTGCTTTCTTGGTCCTGTATGTTGATGATATTCTGCTTATTGGGAATGAGATAGGATTCCTTGCTAACTTAAAGAGATGGCTAGCATTGCAATTTCAAATGAAAGATTTGGGAGATGCACAATATGTTCTTGGAATCCAAATTGTTTGGAATCACAAAAACAGAACGCTAGCGCTATCTCAAGCATTTTATATTGACAAGACGTTGTCAAGATATAACATGCAAAATTACATAAATGGTATGCTACCTTTTAGACATGGAATTCATTTTTCTAAGGAACAATGTCCTAAGACACCTAAAAAAGTTGAGAAAATGAAAATAATTCCTTATGCATTAGTAGTTGAGAGCTTGATGTACGTTATGTTATGTACACATTCCATCATATGCTCTGTAGTTGGAATTGTCAGCGGTTTCAGTCTAACCCTGGACATAGCCATTGGACTGTTGTTAAGGACATCCTCAAGTATCTTCGGAGAACGAGGGACTATTTGCTCATGTATGGTCCTAAGGATTTGATCCTTATGGGATACATTGATTCTAATTTTCAAAATGATGTAGGTTCAAGTAAATCTACTTCAGGATCAGTATTCACTCTCAATGGAGGAGCAATAGTGTTTAGAAGCATTAAACAGAGTTGTATTGCTGATTCCACGATGGAAATTGAATATGTAGTTGCATGTGAAGCAGTTAAAGAAGTAGTATGGCTCAAAAAGTTCCTAATGGATTTGGAAATGGTTCCAAATATGCATTTGCCAATCACCCTGTTTTGTGATAATAGTGGTGTAGTTGCCAACTCAAATGAACCTAGGAGCCACAAACGAGGAAAGCATGTCGAGAAAAAATACCATCTCATCAGGGAGATAGTATATAAAGGAGACGTGATAATCACTAAAATAGTCTCTGAAGATAATCTTGCTGATCCATTTACGATGGCCCTCACTGCTAAAGTGTTCGAAGGTCACTTAGTCGGACTGGGACTACGAGCTTCATAAATCGCAAGTGGGAGAATGTCAAGGGTATATAGATGCCCTAGTTTATTGTATTTTTTCTTTTTTCAACATTATATATTTGTATACATTAGTAACCCATTGAAGTTTTAGTCCAAGTGGGAGATTGTTGGGATTGTATTAAAACTCGCAGTTAATAATCATGGAAACAGATTCAATTTACCAATAAAAGTATTGTTGAAGCATTTATTCAATAAAAGTGTTAATGAAATTACATTATGTAATAAAAATCCAAAGAACGAATCTATGACTGTAGTATTAACTTTATGTAGAGACATAAAAAAGGATCAAGTTATAGTATATAACCAAAAAGGTCTATAAGTATATGGATGAAATTGGATACCTCGTCTTGGGGACACTATGGATGCGGCCTACTTTGTATATTGATGCAAATGACGTGATCCCAAAATCGTTCATGTGGAGACATGCGAGTAGGGACATTCTATGCAAAAGAGTTTTACATAAGATCGAACCACGAAATAGTCAGTTTTTCTATATAACAACCATTTACTATTAAAACTGACTATTTCAATTCGATGACCTAGGTAACTCGATCTTAATCCTGAGCTACTATGAGCTTCTATTTATTTGGGATTATCCTTTGATCTGCATAGGTGAGATTAGTTCAACAGCACTACTCAACAAGCCTCCCATTTTGGGGGATAAGACCGGATAGATAGCTGGGGACATAGTCTTACAAGATGGAATTCATTCCTACCCGTTTTACGGTTAGCAGATAGGTTGTTCTCTTAAGTACTGATTCTTGGTCTTGAACAAAGGGGCCCCGTCCTCTTATGTCTGATAGGGACATGATTTATTAGTTGGACTATAAATCAATTTTTCAATAGAGGATCAGTAGGAGCTTAAGGAGCAAGATGTATTTACAAGGGTAAAACGATATTTTTGACCTAGTTATAAATGCGAATGACCTATGAAGGATCGATTTACTGATTATGGTTAAATCAAGTGGACAGAAATATATCTACAGTGAGAAGAGTGCAACCATCGAGCTATAGTGATATGTCTCGGTGGTTAACGAATATTGATTGACTTGGGTTAAAGAGTTCAACCGATTAATCTCAAATTGTTGGAGCTTAAATCCATAAGGTCCCTATACTAGCTCATAAAACATTAAAGCTTGGATTAGAAAAATTGAGCGAATTTGAAGTGTTCAAATTCGAATTTAGGGTTTGGAATTTGAAATGTTCAATTTCATTTTTAGGATTTAGATAATTAAATTCGATATAATTAACGTTTAAATTTATCGAAATTAAATGTAATTGGGGATTTTTTAAAATATTTAAATATTGATTACATGAATAGGGATTCAATTAGGTGTTTTATTAATTTAATATTGGATATTAAATCATTAATTAATTTTGTTTAATTAATTATTTAAATTAAATCAATTTTATTTTAGGAAATTTAATTTCAGAAATTAATTTAATTTAATTTAATTAAGTTGAAAAAATTGAATTAAATTTTAAAAAAATTAAATTGAGTTGAGTAGAAAAATCCCTTGCTCACTCACTTAGTACTAATTGAGGTGTTAATTAACTGAACGTATGAGTATTTGCATTCTAAAACTTGTTAAATACTTCACTATTTAGAATTTTGAAGGTCATGCAATCCAATTTTCTGATATTTTCAAGTAGAAATTGTTTTTGTTTTCAAACTCTCTAAAACTCTCTCAATCCCTTTAAAATATGAGTTTCCACCACTCATTCCAAGGCTGAGAATAGTAGTGAAGTTCCTCTTGGTGGTCTACTAGAGATTTGGAGATCAATTTCGTGGAGTTCAGTAAGGAACAAGAGAGATTCTACAAATGTATACATACTTGAAACCCTTTTACTTGAAAAACTGTTTTTTAAGCATGCTTTGTACTCAAATTAAGTGTAGTTAAAGTGCTTAATGATTTTGTTAGCTCCCTTTTTCTGCATATTTACTCTATCAATTCAAATATTTATTTCTCTCATAAAATTATATAATGTATCAACATACATTATGTTATATAATGTATCTATATGCATTATTTAATTGTATCTTATACAATTAATTCCCTTTAATTAATTTGAACAATTCAAATTATACCAAAATTAATTTGATTCTTATCAATTCTCATTGAGCTAACGAGGGGACCTTATGGACCTATAGATTGAAACTCTAATGATACAAGATTAATTTATTAAAATTTATTAATCAAATTAATCGACATTCATTAACTGTTGGTCACTCCACTAAAGATCGACAGCTAAACTCTTCGCACTATAGATATATTTCTGTGTCCATTGAATATAACCAATCAACAAGGCATTGACCTTCATAAATTGCTCGGAAGTACAGTGAGTCAAATTATTGTTTTACCCATGTAGTTACATCTAACTCCTTAAGTACCATTGATCTCTCTAATGAACAATTAG